>NC_083471.1:22537961-22545461 GCF_030014155.1 Tachysurus vachellii | reverse complement strand
TGGTGGTTAATGTGGTATTCTGGTACTTAATCTGGTAGTTAATCTGGTAGTCTGATAGATAATTTGGTAGTCTGGTGGTTAATGTGGTATTCTGGTACTTAATCTGGTAGTTAATCTGGTAGTTAATCTGGTAGTTAATCTGGTAGTCTGATAGATAATTTGGTAGTCTGATAGTTAATCTTGTAGTCTGATAGTTAATCTGGAAGTCTGGTAGTTAATCTGATAGTTAATCTGGTAGTCTGATAGTTAATCTGGTAGTCTGGTGGTTAATAGGGTAGTCTGGTAGTTAATCTGGTAGTATAGTAGTTAATCTGGTAGTTAATCTGATAGTCTGGTAGTTAATCTTGTAGTTAATCTGGTAGGTTGATAGTTAATCTGGTAGTCTGGTAGTTAATCAGGTAGTTAATCTGGTAGTCTGATGGATTTTCTGGTAGACTGGTAGTTAATCTGGTAGTCTGATGGATTTTCTGGTAGACTGGTAGTTAATCTGGTAGTCTGATAGTTAATCTAGTAGTCTGGTAGTGAATCTGGTAGTCTGTTAGTTAATCTGGTAGTCTTTTAGTCAATCCGGTAGTCTGGTAGTTAATCTGGTAGTCTTGTAATTAATCTGGAAGTCTGGCAGGTAATCTGGTAGTTAATATAGTAGTCTGATAATTAATCTCTTAGTTTGGTAGTTAATCTGGTAGTCTGGTAATTAACCTGGTAGTCTAGTGGTTAATCTGGTAGTCTGTTAGGTAATCTGGTAGTTAATCTGGTAGTCTGATAGTTAATCTCCTAGTTTGGTAGTTAATCTGGTAGTCTGGTAATTAATCTGATAGTCTGATAGGTAATCTGGTAGTTAATCTGGTAGTCTGATTGTTAATCTAATAGTCTGGTAGTTAATCTGGTAGTCTGAGTCTGGTAGTTCTTTATTCAAGCTAATAACATATTATTTATGCTTTAAATAAATCGTCCTTCATATTTTTTTTCCAAAGGCAGTATGCCTAACAAATTAAGGAGAGTAGGTAAGGTGAAGCAGCTCTGGACCGAATAGAGGTTGGACAAATTTCAGGGCCAGGTCTAGATTGATTTTAAGGAATCACACACTGCACCTGCACATGGAGAACAGAGCACAGAGCTAAGTGTCCTTTTATGAAATGCTGCTTTAGAATTCACTATGAAAATGGAAGATATTGATGATGATGATGTCACTACTGATTGCTGTTTTTCAGAGAGCCTGTATCGACTTTGCCATCAATGCCAAACCGCTGACACGCTACATGCCCCAGAATCAGCAGTCTTTCCAGTACCGGATGTGGAAGTTTGTTGTTTCACCGCCTTTTGAATACTCCATCATGATCATGATTGCCCTCAACACTGTGGTCCTCATGATGAAGGTTTGCGGTTCTTTTTTGTTTCTTGTACTTTTCTTCACTTTTATTTTATAGAAGATACTTTTTATCACTTTGAGAATCACTGATTCAGCATTATAAGAACCTTTTACCGTGTTTTCCTTTCACTGACGCAACAGTACTACGATGCACCGTATGCCTACGAAGCAATGCTGAAGTATCTCAACATCGTCTTTACTGCCCTTTTTTCACTGGAGTGTGTTCTGAAGATTATTGCTTTTGGTCCACTGGTAAGACCTCACACGTGGCACATGCTGATTACTGACCAAAACCTAAAATGAGAGCGATGAATTGATGAACGGAGTCTCAGGATCGCGATCAAGTAATAAAGACAAACCTTGTGTTTACAGAACTACCTAAAGGACGCATGGAATGTCTTCGACTTTGTGACAGTGCTGGGGAGCATCACGGATATCTTGGCTACTGAAATTAATGTAAGCATGTAATTCTCATGATTGAGGAGAAAACTGGTTAAAGATGGAGGGATGGAATGAGAAAGCAGTTTCTTTGGTGTGATAATAATAATTTCACTGGTGCTGTGTGTTTTAAGCTTCATGTCACTGTGTTACTAATGTTAATGTTTGTATTGTAACTTTCTCTGTATGTGACAACTGTTCATGTTTCCCTGTTTTTCTCTCGCTTTCCTGCTCTGTTTTTCACCTTCCTCTCTCTCTTTCTCTTGGTATTGTTCATTGTCTTCACTCCATCTTGGCTACCATGACATATACACTTCATATCTAGACTACGGTGAGTGGCGCATCTTCTCGGTTTTTATGATTATCTCTTTCTCTGATGGTTAAATTGTCAGGGTGTGTCGGCTCTCACAGCCTTAACGTTGTGCAAAGGCATCAAGGTCCACAGGCCATTTGGGTTGATTAATACCTAGAAAGAGGCATATTTTTAAGTGATTAAATGAAGAAGGGGAAATTAAATAAAGATGTTGTGTAACCCTGCAGGACCGTCTGATAAACCTAAGCTTCCTGAGGCTGTTCCGAGCCGCCCGTCTCATCAAGCTCCTCCGGCAGGGTTACACCATCCGCATCCTGCTTTGGACGTTTGTGCAGTCCTTTAAGGTTGGTGATCATCCTGAAATTTACTGAAGGCTAAAAGGGCAACAGACTTTATTGCTTGCACAGAATAGAGTGAAGAAACATCCGCCTTTTCCTTCAGAGATGTCCGAGGAGAACGATAGGAGACTGTGATAAATTAATTTAAATAACCTTGTTGCAACAGCGATAAGAAAAGCATCTCGGATCACTGGCTTTTTTTTCCATCTTTCCAAACTATCCTGTTTCTGTGAGCATAGTAGTCTCAGTGTAGTCTTGAGACTGACAGGAGTGAAACTCGTAGTTCTTCCGTCTCAAGGTTTTTTATGCTTTTCTGCTCAACACGGTTGTACAGAGCACTTAATTAATACACTTTCTGGCAGCTCAAACCAATCTGAACATTTTCCTCTTACCTCTCTCATCACCTACAGAACTAATGCTCAGGAAATGTTCTGTGTAAACTCTCAAGCCTGTTGTGTTCCCAAGACACCAGCAGTGTCCAAGTCACCGATTTTTTCCCCCTCATTCAGATGTTTGATGTGAACTTATAAATGGAGCACCTGAGCTGTATCTGCACGATTTACTACATTGTGGTGCTGCAACATGATTGGATGATTGGATAATTGCATGAATGAAAATACAGAAAATTTTAAGCCTTAGGTTTCACAAGATAAAATAAAAGTCTTAATAAAGCTAAAGATCATATTACACGCTTTCTTATTCGTTATCTACGCTGATTTGTGAAACGTCTGTCCACTTAGGACCATATCATCTATTACCATATTAGAATAAGCACACTGCCTTGTGATGATCACGTTGCCATCAGTGATAATCAACAGTTATAAATCAGTGATTCATTTCTTTCCAGGCTCTTCCTTATGTCTGCCTCCTGATCGCTATGCTGTTCTTCATTTATGCCATTATAGGAATGCAGGTCAGTGAACATACACTAAATATGAACAATGTGTATCTCTTTCATTCACAAATTATTCATATACATGCACATAGATTTTTTTCTCCAAATTGTATGGTATACTGAATTTCTGTTTAAATATCACTTTTTCACCTTAAATGTGAATATATAAAATAAAAAAGCTAAATGCTATGCTTTAAACTAAACAAACAAACAAACAAACAAACAAACAAACAAATAAATAAATAATATTCTCATCCAATGACCAACATTTTCAACATTCAGGTCCAAAATGTTTAATATTGAAGGCAAAAATTCTAGAAAATTTTATTTCTAAAATAAAAAATAAAAAAAATTCAATGTTTAAAAAAAAAGTTTAGATCTATTAACTAATAATAAATGTGTTTATTTATTTAATGTTGAAATAGTAAAATAGCATTATGTTGAGCGTTTATACAGTCGTTTATGTTCAATTACAGTAATGCTCTCTAGTGATTTGGAGGTTAAAACTGTACATAAATGTGCAAATGGTGCATGAAGTAATATAACTATTACATTTTTTTCTTCCACAGGTCTTTGGAAACATCGACCTGAATGAGGATACGGCCATCAACCACCACAATAACTTCCGCACTTTCCTACAAGCTCTCATGCTGCTCTTCAGGTGAGGAGCTGCTTCTCATCCACCTGAGAAAAGCTTTTATCACAACAGCAATTATTACATCGTTCTGAGTCAGTTTCAGTATTTTATGTCTTAAAGCCTCACAGGAGAGTAAACACATTCAAATAAAAACAGATGATACAGTATGTTTATCATGGTATTCCTGAATCCTGCAGATGATACTGTAAATAAACCCCAAACTTATCATCTTCATGTTCCTGTAATCCTCCATTTTGCACTGGAGGCATATTTTTATAGAGAAATGCCGAGATGGAGATGATGAGAGTTTTGTGTTGTTTTTTTTTTGTTTGCTATCCTGTGGAAGATCTTAGGGGGCTGTTAATTGGCTGTGTTTTCCCAGTGTAAGGCTTGCTGTGGCCTCTGATTAGAACATTTCTACTGTTACAAAAGAAGTGTGTGTGTGTGTGTGTGTGTGTTTTGTTTGTGTGTGTGTGTTTTGTTTGTGTGTATTTGGTCGTCACATACAGTATAGGACATGTATATAGAAAGTAGGTTGAGCTTCACGGGAAGAGATTAAGTTGAAAAGTGATGGATTTCTTTCTCCTGTATTAACATTTGTACATGTTGTGTTTGTCCGTGTAGGAGCGCTACAGGAGAGGCCTGGCACGAGATCATGCTGTCATGTCTGAGTCACCGTGCATGCGATGTGAACTCGGGCACGCCGGGAAACGAGTGCGGCAGCGACTTTGCCTACTTTTACTTTGTCTCCTTCATCTTCCTTTGCTCTTTCCTGGTCAGTGTCTTTGGTCATCTCTGTTCATTACTGTAGTCCAGCTCACTGAGGCGCTGTGGGCCTAATTATACTGTACACCTCCATCACACCCTGTTTCCACAGATCTGTTTAGGTTTCCATTTAAACTAAAAAATATCAAAGACAAATGGTTCGCTCTGTTGTCCGATTAGCAACACACGATGGGATGCACATTATTTTCCTAATAAAAAAAAATTAAAAATCTGTAATCCTTCAGAGAGAAGTAAATTAACATCAATCGCCAAGCTCGAGAAGAGCCTTAATTGTTGTAGATGATCTGAAATAAAAGAAGTAAATCTCCTCTAGTAATGTTAAAACTGATGCATTCCCAGTTCCAGAATTATTGGCGCCCCATTCATGAGAACTAATATCTAAAATGGTTACAGTTTACACTACAATAAACTCATATATGGGGATATAATTTTATTTTAATATAATATCATTTCTAACAGAAAATGTATTGTGAGTTTTTTAGAACATTTTCAGCATTTCTTTCTTTTTCTTCTTAAGTTTGCATGCATTTGGACTGCACTCTTTAATGCAGATAGAATGATTTAGAATTTCCGTATTGCATTTCGTTTGTGCCGATCTCCATGAAGAACCCACAATGGCCCACAAATTGTTAACACACGATATTTGGTTGATGATTTTATCACTGGTCATAAATAGATCTATGAAGAGCCAAAAAAACAGTTAGAAACAGTTTGCATCAGTAATATAACAGCAGTTGTACAGCAGGATTGGCTGTTGTATGCATGCTGTCCCTTTTTTAATACCGGGTATTGGGGGGGGGGGGGGGGTAACAGAGTAATAACATATTTCCAATAGTAATGTGTAGTTAAAGTCTAAATAAGTTCTTATACCTTTCATTTTAATACCTGGTCTCTTTTGTCCAAACAAAACAAGCATCATGGTCAAAATCATTTATTTCCATGATCTTGTGTCATGTACATAGTCTATAATTTCACTATGTGTAATCCTGAAGCCTCACTAATCATTTTTTTCTTTAGGGTTGAAAGATTTCACATGTGCAACCTCATATTTTTGCCTCAGGAACAGGAAATGGTTTAGGACTAGAGTGCATTTAAGAAAAGTTTGATGGTAGAAGCAAAATGTGATACATCGGTTTAGGGGTGCAAATACTTTTGTCATTAAGAGAAAATCCTTTTAAGAATGAATTTGGTTTCTGTAGGAAACAATACAACCATTACATGCATAGTGACTTTTACCTGTTGCCAGTAAATCTGACCTTTCTGTAGAATTACATTAGAATTGCTGTATAATTAGCATTAAAGCTTCTCCTGTCTCTAGTATTTCATCTCCATGTCTTTTTTTCTAGATGCTGAATCTGTTTGTGGCTGTGATCATGGATAATTTTGAATACCTGACCCGGGACTCCTCCATCCTGGGTCCCCACCACCTGGACGAGTTCATCCGCGTGTGGGCTGAGTACGACCCGGCCGCATGGTATGTCCCATCGCCCACAATTCCCTGCAAACGGAGAGAGATCTGAATCACAGTCTTATGTAATATCACAGTCTGGAAGCTGTATTGGGGTCTGAAAAGCCTTTCCTGTCCTGTCATTTTTCTCTAAGATAAGATAATATATAAAGGAGTATCTATAACCTTCTATACTCATTCACAACCCTGATGGATACATATGGGCTCGACGTGGCCATACGTGTCCAATGCCTATACTAATATACTCTCCGAGCTGAGCTTGCCTTACACCTGTGTCATGTCTTGCTTGTTTTCTCTGCAGCGGACGGATTTCCTATAAGGATATGTACAATTTGTTGCGAATTATCTCACCCCCTCTTGGCTTAGGGAAGAACTGCCCTAATAGGGTAGCATACAAGGTTTGCAAACCCCAGAAAACTTCCTCCACTCTTGCAGGCTCTGTGCGCCAGCGCCCAGAGACCTGAACTGAATGGCTGTGCACTAAATGACTTGCCTATACACGAGCACTTGCCCTTTCAGACTTGACTGGCTTTGGTTAATGATGCTGAATGTGAAACAAAGCTTTCAAAGCCAACATGATCATCTTTCTGGTTTGAAATATTGCATGATATCCATACACATAACATATATATATATAAATATAAATATATATATAAATATAAAGTCATATATAATATTTCATAATACTAAAACTTAACAAGGTATTTCGATGTGCTGTGTTGAAGCTGAGCTTTAACAGAGCTTCAGCTTAGCTCAAAGATGCTGAATCAAATACGAGAGAAATATCATTGATTTAAAAACAAACAAACAAACAAACAAACAAACAAACAAAAAAAATCCTGGCATTGAAATCTTTGTTTTCAAGCACTAAAAGAGGAAACCTGACCTGATGTCTCTTAGCATGCACAAGCAGACATCTTACAAACAATGCAGCCATTCTGTCACGATCCACACCATGTGTGCACCTCTGCTTCATTCCATTCTTCTTCCCCATCAGGGATCAACTCCTTTTCTCTTCCTCTAACCTTTAACCTTTTAGGATCCATCTTTGACCCTGACCCAGGCAAGGATGGCATCCCTGTCCATGACATTTATGGAAATCTAAATAACACAGATTTCTGTTTCTTTTTTCTTTTCTTTTTTATTGTTTTAATTCCTTTTTTGTTCTGTTTTTGTTTCATTTCATTTCCTTCCCTCTCCTCTTCCCTTCTCTCTAACTCCCCATCCTTGTTTTTTGATTTTGGGTCGTTGCGTTC
>NC_083471.1:22450461-22532961 GCF_030014155.1 Tachysurus vachellii | reverse complement strand
CACACACACACACACACACACACACATACCACACACACATACACACATCCCACACACACACACACACACACACCACACACACACCACACGCACACACACATACACACACACACACATACCACACACACACACACACACACACACACACACACACACAAACACACAAACACACACATACACACATCCCACACACACACACACACACACACACACACACACACACACACCACACGCACATACCACACACATACCACACACACATACCACACACACCACACACACACACACACACACACACACACACACACACATACCACACACACCACACACACACGCATACACACGCACACATACCACACACGTACACACACACGCATACTCACACGCATACCACACACACACACACACACACATACCACACACACATAGCACACACACACACGCATACGCACGCAAACACACACCACACACACACACACACACATACCACACACACACGCATACACACGCAAACACACACCACACACACACCACACAGACACACACCACACACACGCATACACACACACACACACACACACACACGCATACACACGCACACACATACCACACACGTACACACACACGCATACTCACACACATACCACACACACATACCACACACACACATACCACACACACACGCATACAGACGCAAACACACACCACACACACACACACACACACCACACACACACGCATACACACACAAACACACACCACACACACACACACACCACACAGACACACACACCACACACACGCATACACACACACACACACACATACACACACACACACGCATACACACACCACACACACACACACACGCATACTCACACACATACCACAAACACACATACCACACACACACACGCACACACACCACACACACACACCACACAGACACACACCACACACACACATACTCAAATACCACCTGCCACACAAACACTCATACACTACACACACACCACACAGACAGACACACACAAATACACACGCAAACACACACACACACACACACACACACATATTGCTGGTCCTAATTAACATTAATTTTAAACAACTTGAGTTCAGTTCATTACAGTGCTGATTCACTGCCATCTAGTGATGAGCAGCAGATTGTTTGAACTGAGAGTATCTGAATATAAAAGGATACATATAAATAAAGTTTTGGCAAATTAATTGCATAAAGAACAATATACTGAAATCTTTACCATTTCTAAGTTGTAACAGTAAGTTATTTTGGCAACATGATTATTTTCCTGTACCAGTGTGTGCCGAAGTGTTTTATTCCTTATTTAAGGAATGTCATAGAAGAAGAAAAATCTTGTGATAAATGGAGAAATAAAGAACTGAAGATTAAGATGTGAATGTGACATACTGTATAAATTTCCCTGTGATGATTTTTGTGATGTCCAGCTAACGAGCTGACGGTTGGGAAAGTCTATGCAGCTCTCATGATCTTCGACTACTACAAACAGAACAGAGCCAAGAAACTGCAGATGCAGCAGCAGCAGTTCAAAGATCAGCCAGGACCTCAGGTCAGATAAGACACGTGTGTGTGCGTATGTGTGCGCGTGTGTGAGCGTGTGTGAGCGTGTGTGTGCATGTGTGTGTGTGTGTTTGTATGATTAAACAAACAAGCAAACAAAAAAAAAAATAAATAAATAAATATAATGTATGATAATCAGAGATTTATTATTGGGCCTTTAATTGACCAGTGCACAACACAATACACCCTTGTATGTTATTGCTGAATAATTACATTAGGAGAAAATCAAACTCTCACACAACAAGAGTTTATCTGTGCTGTGTGTCCACTGTGTAGAACAATGTGGGAGCTCTCCTGGAGCCCATTCTGTGCCCTATGCAGGAGAAGAGCAGGAGCATGATGGACTGTCCATCAGATATCCTGCATCCCATCAGTCTCAGCTCTGCAACTCTGAACAACGGACACACACTGTAGGCTCTGAACACTCTGAACACACACACACACACACACACACACACACACACACACACACACACACACACACACACACATAACTTTTTTCTCTTACACACACATATATACACACACAAACTCTCTAACAAATCTCTCTCTCTCTCTCTCTCTCTCTCTCCCTCTCTCTCTCTCACTCACACACACACACACACACACGATGCAGCATTTTCCGTATCCTACCTGTACTGTTAAATTCTATTTTTATATGTTGTGCATTTGACCAATCACTACCTTGGTTTCTTATTTTCACTTTTCTGTGTTTTGTGTCTTTTTATTCAATGATAATATTCCAATATTATGTCCTGTTATAAACCCAGCCATGACAACGCCATTAAAGGCTCCTCGTCTTGGGCTTCAGAGAAAACCAAAGACGTTCAGAGGTCAAAAAAGCGACCCATGCTGAGAGGCCAGTCAGTGGACATCTCAAACACAAACACTGCCCAGGTACTTGGTGTTAACAGATCTCCTTGCACGCTTTACACATCCTTAACCTGATCACTTAACCTATTTCACTCATGCAAATATGTGGGGTTATGTGATAGGTGTCAGTAGAGATGAGAAAAATGGAGAACAATGCCAACACAATCCAACAACCTGCTGGTTTAGAGGGTCAAGGACGAGCAGTATCTATGCCCAAACTCAATGCAGAGATGCAGGTAAGTGTTACATATTTATGGATGTTCTGTGAACATCACAGAATCGATGTCAATGTTACACTCTCACTCACTCACTCGTTTTCTACCACTTATCCGAACTACCTCGGGTCACGGGGAGCCTGTGCCTATCTCAGGCGTCATCGGGCATCAAGGCAGGATACACCCTGGACGGAGTGCCAACCCATCGCAGGGCACACACACACTCTCATTCACTCACGCAATCACACACTAGGGACAATTTTCCAGAGATGCCAATCAACCTATCATGCATGTCTTTGGACCGGGGGAGGAAACCGGAGTACCCAGAGGAAACCCCCGAGGCACGGGGAGAACATGCAAACTCCACACACACAAGGCAGAGGCGGGAATCGAACCCCCAACCCTGGAGGTGTGAGGCGAACGTGCTAACCACTAAGCCACCGTGACCCCATCAATGTTACATTGAAGCTCTTTTGGCAGTTTTGGCAGAATTTATGGAATTTGATCTTTTTTTGTTGTGTTTATGTTTAGCATTCAATGTCTTTGTCATGTTCCAAAAAGATAACAGTTCATTTTTTTCCACACAAATGTTTCTATCTTCAAAGTAAATGATGACATCAAACCCATTTCTGCTCTCTGAGATGCTCCAAGTGCTTCTTCATAAAACTAAAATTCAGAGGTGTTTATGTTTAACCATTAAAAGTCTGCGTAAGGTTATCAACACAGGGGAAAACACGTTTCACCCTGAAAGTCGACAGAATCCTGACTCATTTTATATCAGACATACGGCCATTAAATACTTAACGTTTTGATACTGGTAGAAAATGTCTGATGAGTCGGTTTGAAGGTCAGTGTACTGGTTAAAACAGTAAAATTGTTGCCTGTCTCTATATAAACTTATTCTCAGCTCCTAGTGGCTTTTAATGAAAGTGTTTACGCAAGGTCGAGCAATAACTCCTGTGTTTTTAGGCATAATCCCACGCTGTTTGTTCTATTCCACCTAATTTCAATGGCAGATTTTCACCAGTTAGATTATTATCCTTCCTATTCCATAAAAGAAACCAGTAAAGACAACTTAGGACAAACCTGCTGGTCAGGAAACATCCCTGAAGTGAATACAAACGGCTGTAATTCTGTTTACACGAGCTAACAGATACCTATGATATATTGGATAGCGTCGCTGTCAACAAACTGAAAGAGGAAAGCCGTTTCCTCGTCCTGAGAACAAGGCCAATTACACACTCCAACTCTCCATGGACGTCTGGGATTCTTTGGGATTTGAACTCTTGATTTCCTGACAACAGCATGAGTGCTTAGACCATTCAGCCCCTCTGGAGCCGTTTGTTTTTATTGTTATTGCTATTTGCTTGCTGTGGTTTTTCAACCTTTGACCTTTTTCAAAGCCTGGAATCTCAAGACCCTTGCCGTTGTAAAGCGATTACCAGCTTGAGCCGTTCATTAGTACAGTTTGGAGGTGACTCCTGTGGTTCGGCTCGGCTACACGGCATCCGACGTGACATATTAGATCAGAATTACGGCAATGCCGAAGGATTCGTTTTCCCTGTAACGTAGAAGACGATTAGGAGATTTGAGGTGTAATGAGCTGCTTCAGAAACGGTACAGATTTCTCACATTTCCCTGCTATACTGCATTTCCATCCTGGGAAAGTTGGAGAGAAAGCACTCAGCAGGTAATAGTGGTAGACTGTGAGGTTTCAGCACCTGCTCATATATCTGAAATCCCTCTTATTTCATCCCAGACCCTTCACACTCACTCACCCCATCTCCACTAGCTGACCCTGGCACTGTTCCAGGTCTGCAGCTTTCCTTACATCAAGAAAGGCTACACAGCAGAAATATATTCACTCATGGCCAAAAAGCACAGGTCCTCTAGCTGATAATGGACCAGGAATAAAACATGAGCCATATTGTTTCAGTTAAGGAGGAAATGGCCTGATTTCTTTAATTTAACATTTCCCCTTATCGTTTCCCCTTTACTCAGTTAAATAGTTCTATCCATTAAGTGAATTAAATCCATATTATAAAACAGATAATGAATTTGAAGTCTAAAATCTTTAATTTACTGTATTCATGCCCGTATACCGTAGACCCGTTCTCTTTATAGAATACCCTTCGGTTTTGTCTGTTATGTTGCTTAGCAACATCACATCACCGCTAACATGCTACATGACGTAACAGAAGAATTAGTTAGAAACAGTGAACACAGAGATTTTTGTCATGAGTAAGAGATTTTAAAGAGATTTAACACCCAAATCTCTGATACAGACCCTCTCGTGGTTTATTACTTTATTGCACCACAGTGTGTTCACCAAACCAAAGACTTTAAGAGTGCAGAAATGTTCCAAATTGTCTCTCTATGGATGCCAGCATATTTGTCAGTTGCTAACAAGCACCTCGCACCGACATCATCATGGCCAAACAGTTCATCTCACCTTCCAAACTCGCTCATACATTTTTACTCATAACACACTGAGCTAAATAAACATTAACAACAGACAGGCAGCATTATAGATATATATATATATCATTCTCGCTCTCTCTCACTCACTCTTCTTTCCCCACCAACCAGCCTGTCTTCCTGCGTTCATGTTTCCGAACCAAATTCCGAATCCGATCCTTTTTACTAAACAAGTCTAAACACAGGACACCTGAGTAGGCTTTCATCTGAAATTGCACTTATCTGTGTTGGGAATCATTATTACTTCATTTTTTGTCAATATTCTGCTTAGATTATTTTGATGTGGTTAGTGACGAATTGCACTGAATTTGCCATCATTTTATTTTGAATGTGTAGAGCCTTTATAGAAATTTCCTTTCCTTTCCTTTCCTTTCTGCTTCAATCTCTTCCTTTCCTGTCCTTTATTCTTCCATCCTTTCCTTTCCTTTCCTTTCTTTTCCTTTCTTTTCCTTTCCTTTCCTTTCCTTTCCTTTCCTTTCCTTTCCTTTCCTTTAGTTTCCTTTCTTTTCCTTTCCTTTTCGTTTCTTTTCCTTTCCTTTATTTTCTTCTCCTTTTCATTTCCTTTCTTTCTTTTCCATTCCTTTCGTTTTCTTTCTTTTCCTTTCCTTTCCTTTCCTTTCCTTTCCTTTAGTTTCCTTTCTTTTCCTTTCCTTTTCTTTTCTTTCCTTTCTTTTCTTCTCCTTTTCATTTCCTTTCTTTTCTTTTCCATTCCTTTCTTCTTCTTTCCATTTCCATTCCTTTCTTTTCCTTTCCTTTCCTTATCATTTCCTTTCTTTTATTTTCTTTTTTTCTTTTCTTTTCTTTTCTTTTCTTTTCTTTTCTTTTCTTTTCTTTTCTTTTCCTTTCCTTTCCTTTCCTTTCCTTTCCTTTCTTTTCTTCTCTTCTTTTCCTTTCCTTTCCTTTCCTTTCCTTTCCTTTCCTTTCCTTTCCTTTCCTTTCATTTCCTTTTCTTTTCTTTTCTTTTCCTTTCCTTTCCATTCCTATCCTTTCCTTTCTTTTCTTCTTTTCATTTCCTATCCTTTCCTTTCTTTTCTTCTCTTCTTTTCCTTTCCTTTCCTTTCCTTTCCTTTCCTTTCCTTTCCTTTCCTTTCCTTTCCTTTCCTTTCCTTTCCTTTCTTTTCCTTTCCTTTTCGTTTCTTTTCTTTCCTTTCTTTTCTTCTCCTTTTCATTTCCTTTCTTTTCTTTTCCTTTCCTTTCGTTTTCTTTCCTTTCCTTTCCTTTCCTTTCCTTTCCTTTCCTTTCCTTTCCTTTCTTTTCCTTTCCTTTCCTTTCCTTTCCTTTCCTTTCCTTTCCTTACCTTTCTTTTCTTCCCCTTTTCATTTCCTTCCTTTTCTTTTCCATTCCTTTCTTCTCCCTTTCCTTTCCTTTCCTTTCCTTTCCTTTCCTTTCCTTATCATTTCCTTTCTTTTCTTTTCTTTTCTTTTCTTTTCTTTTCTTTTCTTTTCTTTTCTTTTCTTTTCTTTTCTTTTCCTTTCCATTCCTATCCTTTCCTTTCTTTTCTTCTCTTCTTTTCCTTTCCTTTCCTTTCCTTTCCTTTCCTTTCCTTTCCTTTCCTTTCCTTTCCTTTCTGCTTATCATGTGTTGGAGCAGGAATGACAAAAAGTTTATGGACTTTGGAAGATCTTTGGACATCGAAAACATGTTTTGACTGTGTGAAGAAATTTGCCAATGTGACTTCATTTTTAAACAGTACATGTTCTTATTTAACATTAACAAATGTCCTGTGCTCTCTTCTACACGGCCCGACGACAGAGAAGTCATTCGCGTCACTCTCCAGGAACCTTACTTGCGGTATGTATTGTTTCAAATCCGTCTTCATGCCGTATGTTGAGAACTTTTTTACTTAATACCTGCATGGTATTTATGACTAGGCCTGCTGCTAAACACACCTGTTGTTAAGTGGGTTTTAAGGATTAAGTGATTCAGACAGATTGTCTTTAAAAGCATGAAATCAAAGAGACATGACAGATAACATGTTCCAGAGAGGATGTCTTACCTTTAATCATCGCAGACTGACGCTACACCTTAAGCACCCCAGCTGAATGCACTATGTTCTTAAACACTTGGACATAATTGAGAGAGATTTCTATCGAGCTTAAGCAGCTGTAGCAGATGTAACAGTTTTTATTTTTAATACATTAACCTTGAGGCTTGCAGTAGGATTTAACTAGCTGTTTTTTGTCCCATCAGCAGAGGGCAGTCTATGGTCTCTCAGTTGGCAGTCTGTGGTCTCTCACCGCATGCTGAAAGCGTTTCTAAAGCACTGTAGTGTTTCAACAACTTTTTTTCTTCCGTAGCCGATCCCTGATTCCCCCCTGAGGCGATCCGTGTCCACGTTTTCCTCACAGCGTCCTCCAGAGGTTACTGTGAACGAATACATTCTGGAGAAGCCTGCACAAGAGAGACCGCATCACCATCATCATCATCACCGCTGCCATCACCGAAAAGACAGAGAGAAGAAGCAGAGGTCGCTGGATAGGTCACCAGGTGGACAACCTAATAGTACAGGTGGTCAGTGTTTAACAAACACACAGAAACACACTCGAAAACACTGCTTTTATTGCTCTTTTGCCATTTCACCATTTATCTGTGCACCTTGTCTGTCTTTAATTTTTTTTTATTTTTCTTGTTCTCATTTTTTTCTTGTCTTTCCTTTCCTTTTATTTATTTTCCTTTCTGCTTCTATCTCTTTCTTTCCTTTCCTTTCCTTTCCTTTCTGCATTTATTACTTCCTTTCCTTCCCTTTCTTTTCCTCTCCTTTCCTTTCCTTTCTGCATTTATTACTTCCTTTCCTTTGCTTTCTTTTCCTCTCCTTTCCTTTCCTTTCTGCATTCATTACTTCCTTTCCTTTCCTTTGCTTTCCTTTCCTTTCCTTTGCTTTCCTTTCCTTTCCTTTCCTCTCCTTTCCTTTCCTTTCCTTTCCTTTCCTTTCCTTTCCTTTCCTTTCCTTTCTGCATTCATTACTTCCTTTCCTTTCCTTTCCTTTCCTTTCCTTTCCTTTCCTTTCCTTTCCTTTCCTTTCCTTTCCTTTCCTTTCCTTTCTGCATTCATTACTTCCTTTCCTTTCCTTTCCTTTCCTTTCCTTTCCTTTCCTTTCCTTTCCTTTCCTTTCCTTTCCTTTCCTTTCCTTTCCTTTCTGCATTCATTACTTCCTTTCCTTTGCTTTGCTTTGCTTTCCTTTCCTTTCCTTTCCTTTCCTTTCCTTTCAATTTCTGTTTCTGTCTCTTCCTTTATTTTCCTTTTGACACACAGACACAATGTAATATCCTATTAGAGGTTTTACAGGTAAGGAATCACTTTATTAGTTGTGAGATGTTTGTGTGGATCGGACCAGGATCCAGGATCCAGGATATCATCTTCACGTCTCCACCCAGTTGTTGAAAACTGATCTAAATTACTACAGTATATTGTTACATTCACATCTGAAAGACTTCTTGTTGTTAAGATTTGTAAGGTTCATCATTCACATACATTTAGTATTCATGTTTGAATTTTAAGAATTTAGGATTATCATTAAAAAAAAAAAGGACGTCACCATGCACTTGTACAGACCTTGAGCCAGAGCTGATGTCTGTGGGAGCTTCAGCATGCAGCTGGCATCCATTAGCCAGATAAAAGGCTCTGACTGACACACCGCACACCCTGTGACCTGCTAATTTATCGCTATATCACAGCAGGCCAGTCGTGGGTAAAAATGTCAGAACACACTGAGAAAAAGAAGTACAAGAGCCACAAGACTGGTGTGTGAGGAATGTGGAATTCTGGAGGGGAGGAGACACGAGGACGGGAATTTTCAAACTTCCTTTTGATGTATAGGGAAAATGATGGATCAGACCTGTAGTTCAGGACATCGCACGATCTGTTTCAAGGCCCAAGCCTTTAAGGGGCTCTTAGTGCTGTAGCTAAGATTGATTCAACTGTGAGTGGATTTGATTTACAGATGTTTCTGTACTGTGCTGTACTGATGTTTCATACAGTATCTCAGCATCTTATTCTCAGAAGAGGAATAAAAATTCTAAATGGGACATTATTTAGTAGTGACTTAACCGTACATGTACTGTGGCTCCTTTTATTTCTATTTCTGTGGGGATGAGCTTTATCTATAAATAAATCCTCCTTTTATTTAATTTAATTTAATTTAATTTATTCATTCATTCATTCATTCATTTTCTACCGCTTATCCGAACTACCTCGGGTCACGGGGAGCCTGTGCCTATCTCAGGCGTCATCGGGCATCAAGGCAGGATACACCCTGGACGGAGTGCCAACCAATCACAGGGCACAAACACACACACACTCTCATTCACTCACGCAATCACACACTAGGGACAATTTTTCCAGAGATGCCAATCAACCTACCATGTATGTCTTTGGACCGGGGGAGGAAACCGGAGTACCCGGAGGAAACCCCCGAGGCACGGGGAGAACATACAAACTCCACACACACAAGGCGGAGGTGGGAATCGAACCCCCAACCCTGGAGGTGTGAGGCGAACGTGCTAACCACTAAGCCACCGTGCCCTTAATTAAATTTCATTTCATTTCATTTCATTTTATTTTGTTTTAAATTCAGGAAATATCTTGTGTATTAATGCAAAGCAATCTGGAATACAAAACACACTCTCTATCGATTATCTGTGCGTTCCTATGATTTTGAGGAACAGTGTTTTTCCTTAATAATGAGAAAATAAACACCGGATCATCTTTTAATCATGTCAGAGATTCTTACTTTTTATCTGCTGACGTTGGCATTGTGTCTCGTTTTCAGGCACAGCAGCTGACTCTGCGGGAAACTCCTCATTTCAGGAGAGAGGGCAAGACCGAGGCCGTTCCCACGAAAGGAAACACCATTCATCGGCAGCGGAGAAGCAACGCTACTACTCGTGCGATCGCTACGGCAGTCGAGAGCATTTTCCCACCAAACCTGCGCCAGCCAGCTGCGCCACCTCACCCGGAGAGGCTCAGGAGACCACCTTCACCAAGCAGGTGGGACTCAAAGCTAAGCAAACGGGTTGAGGCTGATATACATAATATACCCAACGTATGAGAGTCTGAGATCATCTTGAAAGTATCTTATGAAAGATTTCATTTTCAGATTGTTCAAGTTGTAATTGAACAGTTGAAAGAACAATGTCAGGACTATCGCATGGCTTTGGTCATTTTTTACGTGTAAAGAAATTATTCCAGTGCAGTGAAATTCCTCCAAAGCGTCATTGCATGATTTACGATTCTCAGCCCACCAAACGCTCGGATGCTTTAAATCAGGCAGGCGAGTCCTTACAAGTTGTTGCACTTCCATATTGTTTGTTTTCCAGATCTTTGGAGTGCGGTGACTTTTATTCTGCATGTCAACAGCGTGTCCTTTATTAGTCTGTATGACCATGTTTTTCTTTATCCTGTATATCAATGAAACTCTTCTTCTCTTTTCTCCTAGTGCAACCACTCATGGCCTTTCACTTCTTTTTCTGCTCTTTTCTTCTTCACCATTTATCTGTGTGTCCTGTCTGTCTTTCCATTCTCTATATTTTCTGTCCTCGTGGCGATGTCTTCTTTGTCTTTGTGCATATTTTGTCTTTGTTTGTGCTTTTCTCTGTCACACAACTATTTCTTTCATTTTTTGCTTTCTGCTCTTCCTTTCCTTTTCCTTTCCTTTTCCTTTCTTTTCCTTTTCCTTTTCCTTTCCTTTCCTTTTTCTTTCCTTTCCTTTCCTTTCCTTTCCTTTTCCTTTCCTTTCCTTTCCTTTCCTTTTCCTTTCCTTTCCTTTCCTTTCCTTTTCCTTTCCTTTCCTTTTCCTTTCCTTTCCTTTCCTTTCCTTTCCTTTCCTTTCCTTTCCTTTCCTTTCCTTTCCTTTCCTTTCCTTTCCTTTCCTTTCCTTTCCTTTCCTTTCCTTTCCTTTCCTGATTCATTGTTTCTATCTTCTTTTCTTTCTCTCTGTATCCATCCTTTCCTTCCTCACCATGGTTCCTTAACTATTTGATCCATTTTTACGCATTACCTTCATCGTTTTATTGTTTTGATTTGCTTGTTAAATTTTCATCTAGGGCAGTGGTTGGGCTAAAGGGAGCCCGGTGTTGTTGAGTTCGGGCTCGAGCACGCCCAGCCGCTGGCGCAGGCAGCTGCCTCAGACGCCCGTGACCCCTCGCCCAGCGGTGACCTACAGGACTGCCAACTCCTCCCCTGTGTCCTCTGCAGTCGCCCAGAACACCCTCCCTCCCCCGAGCCCCGTAATGCGCATCAGCTCCGAGCCGTACCTCCGGCCCCAGACGACGCTGCCGAGCCCACAGCAGATCGTGACGCTCCCGACGCTATCCCAGCATTCCCTGCTCGGGATGCCCAATGGGTACCATTACATTATGGGCATGGGCACTGGCGGCAGCAGCGACAACATCCAGCGCTACTACCCTGAAGCAGAGAAGGAAGAATGGTGCTAGTACGGCTTTAACACATACACGCTCACACATAATTCTGCTGATGATGCTCATTGTGTTTTTCTTTTTCTTGTAAAAAAAATTTTGATGAGTTTTATCATCTCAACATGTGTATGTGGACATGCTTTCATTTTTGCAGAGAGGGAAAACCTGCAGACTGCTTTTTCATGTATTTTAATAGCGATCTAACTGGGCTCAGAATTCTGCCTTTATGATAAATGATAAAGACAAGTTAGATCGAAGTTTCTGCTCTCAATTCCCTGCCTTTGTGAGAGAGGTCACGGTGTGAATGATGGACAACCACAACAACAACAACACAAAAAAATTCTGGGAAAACAGTGACCTGTAGAGCTTATGCAACATTTCACAATCTTACGGCCAGTGGGCTGCGTCCCCATGAAACCCTGGCCTTTTACTATATATATATATGTATATGTATATTATATATATATATATATATATATATATATATATATATATATATATAAAGTATATATATATATATATATAAACAAGGTCATTATATATATATATATATATATATATATATATATATATATATATATATATATATATATATATATATATATAAAATGACCTTGTTTTGAAAAATGCAAAGAGGAAAATCTCACTGAAATGTTGCTAAGAACATTTTATTTTTTGTTTTCCATCTCTGGGAAAGCAGAACCATTCCTTTGGGCTATGTACACACACACACACACACGTACATGTTACACACACAAAGATTTATTTAACACTCTCCATGAAGGTTATAAGGATTATTTTGCTGCTGATGACCATTCCTAGCCTACGTCACTCAGTGTGATGTCGAAATGTTGAGGAACTGAAAAAAAAAAATGTAATTTCTTTTATAAATTAGATATTTTATCTATTCATTAGGTGCATTATTATAATTCCTATTATTATTATTATTATTTTGTATTATATTATATTGTAAAGATACAATGGTGTTTTCTGTGAATCGCTTACAGTTTTATCATCTTGTCAGGACTACCATTTCTTACAGACTGCTCCAGACATTCTTACAAAGTGCCTAACCTTTTGACCTTTTGAATATATCGTAGTAATTAAGCGACCTCGGACTTTTTTTTAGCGTATCAGGACACGGCAGAAAGGAGGACTGACTGAAGAAGCTCTGGGTTTTGTGGAACTACAAGGTGTTACGACTGCAGGCCTTAATCAGGAAGCAAAAGAAACTGTACGTTCAAATTTTCTGTTTATTTCATTCACTTTCTTTCAATGGAAATGACCATAGTATAATTGTGTTTTATTTGTTTTCTTCTTTTTTTCTTTTTTCTTTTTTTTTTTTTCCTTCTTACATTTGTAGTACTTTATTATGGGTGAGGGTGGAACTTTTTCAAATTCAGATGCAAAATATTACTTAGGATGAAATCTAAAAAAAAAAATTAAAGTAGTCGTGTAAAACTACTTTACACAACATAACCACAATTTCATGTTTTTCAAAACGACCAGGTTGATAATGTTGATGTTTGTGTAAAGGAAAGGCAGAAAAAGCAGCAAAAAAAAAAAAAAAAAAGCCACCTTTGTGATGTTTAGCTTTAGAGTCGGATCCCCGGGTCGATGTTGAGACCTTTTGAAAAGAGTTGTACCACTTTTCCACATAATATCCCTTCAAGTTTGGACAAATCTTAATGAACTAATTTTAATAGCGACCCTGTAATCGCTCTCACTCTCACGTTTTGGCTGAACAGACTGGAAAGCTCGTCGTAGCTAATTTAATTTGATAGCATATTGCATGCTAGTTAGCTCGTTAAATGCATTAAGCTAGCATAGATCGCTCATTTTGACCCGAGAGCTGCCGATTTCACGACCGTTGGCGACTAGATGTGGTCGTGACAAATTTTATGCAAATCAAGAGCAATTACTATCAGTGCAGTGACTATCAGTGGGAATGAAGACGCTAGAGCACACACTGCTCCTCCTTCATCTCGTAGGATACAATGCAGCTATACAAACTGGTTAACTTTATATACAAACGTCAAATCTCCATCTACAATATTTTATTTTAGCTGCAGGTGAACTGATTTAGAATACCAGTTGCTCCACCCACTGATAAACGTTATTACTATTATAGTAGTAATAACTACGACGTTATAACAGTAGTAGGAACCCGTACCGATGACTTCATAGTGCAGCGACTGGAGACATGCGGCTATAATGTCACAGTATCTGTGAACGTAGACAGCTTAAGTGAAAAGAATCAATTTGGAAATATTTTTCTTGGCTAACAAAGTTTTACATCATTTGTTAGATCTTTTTATCTCGTCACTAGTCACTTCAGGACGAGGTGTGCTGTTTCCTGTTTGTACCGCAGATATTATTGGTATGTTATTCCAGCCTGGATAGCGTCGTGATTATAGAAACAGTGTGTTCCTGATTCAGAATATATGCTAATTAATCCGGTTAGTTAATAACCCGCTAACAGTCAGCCGATACTTCCTTTTTCTGTTTGTTGAACCTACTGTGAATTTAAATGAAATAAAAAAACAGCCAGGACATGAAATCTGCTTGTCCCAGAAGCCTGGATTAAAGATTTGTCCACCCATTGTCCTTCCACGTGGTACTCTACTGGCTCTAACTGACCTGCTACCAGATGTTCAGCTGGATATCCAGCTGTTGTAGCTCTGATGGCTGAGAACCAAACAAAGTAGCTTTGCAGAAGCTGCACAAAAGATAACATCCAGTACTAGAGTAATTGCTTAGGTGGCTGGGATTAAAAAAAGGTGTAAGTTAAATGGCTGTAAGTTAAATGGCTTACGGAGATCAAATCTATCTGATGAACTTCATGAGGGGAAGAAAAATGTCACATGAGTGTTTGAGCACCATTTTACTTTTGTAGCACTGCACAACTTGGTGTCCATTTAGCTGCTTAGCATGCAGTAAGTAACAGGGGCCGGGGCCCTTCGATGCCTCGATTATTGAGACGACAGGATTTTGATTGAAAATAAGTACTTTTGTTTTAAAGTAGGGCTATGCAACATGAAGACACTTTTGAAGAAAAAAAAGGGAAAAAAAAAAAGAAAAAAGGAAACATCATTCATTCTGTAGCTTTATCTGCTGGGATGTCCAGATTCAGCCTTCCGCATGATCGTGACCAAATCTTTTCTATAAAAAAAAAAGGACTAAAATGTATGAAATATATATATTTTAGAATGCATAAAGGCACAACGATTATCTAAGCGGACGTCAGTAACGTCTCTGAAAGAAAAAAAAAAGAAAAAATCTGCAATGTATCTGCATGCATCAGAGTTACCCACATTGAAACGGTGAAAGCAGAGCGGATGTTTTGAATAGTGCATATTTTTATATATAGCCACTCTTTAACGACTGTGATGAAACTGTTCCGATTAAAAAAAAGTCGTCACCGTTTTCATGCTGAAGTATAAAAAACATCTTTGCACTCCTGATACATCTGTTGTCCTTCAGCACGCTGCCACCGTGGCTTTAAACCGTAGTCCATATTTAATCCACTTCCTCCATACCTGCAGTTTTATCTCCACTGAAGACAAACTTCACAACCCTCCCCAAATCTTTCACCCGTCTTTGTTTTTTTTTTTTTTTTTTTTTTTTGCCAAACCAGAAATTTGCACCCCGTCCTTTTTCTGCACATCTTGTTTAATGTGGCTGTTCTCTTTGGGGGAATAAAGTAATGTTTGCATGGTCTGACGATGTACGTGCATGTTGAACTACGCATTGTTTATCTTCATACCTTTTGATACGATGTATTCTTTCTCGGTTCTGTTTTTAAAAATGACATTTGATATAAACTAAGGGGTTTGTTGAGGCAAAAAAAAAAAGAGGAAATAAAAAAAAAAAAAAAAAAAAAAAAAAAAAAAGAAATTTCTATATAAACTCAGTATTGACAATTGTGCACAGCTCCTCCAGTGAGACAGAGCTGGAACAAACGCCCTTTATTTGGATTCTATGTCTCACTTGTTTGTTGCCTGATTTCTGTTCAAATGGCCAGACTTTGAATTCTGCAGTTGTTTCTACCTTAATATTTTGTATGAAGCAAAGTCCTTGAATTAAAAAAAAGGAAAACAGACTGTTTTGAGTTCTCCTTGCTGTTCTATATACAATTATAAATTTTCTATATACAATTATATTATTTTAATAATATATTATTTTCTGATGGTGTGTGTATATGAATGTCATTTTGTGTTTCTCAGTTTTGAGCTTGTGAGTAAACATTAAAAAAATAAATCAAATGTGCACTCACTAAATGTGAGACAGAAACCTCAGTGATGTAGAACAGAAGTTACCTCTTTTACTAAAGGACACAATCACAACATATTTAGGAAGCCCAGGAAAATATATCAAATAAAGTTTTTTTTTTTTTTTTTTTTTTTTTTTTTTTTTGATAGAAAAACATCTATAAATGTCAAATGTTTCCTTTGAGTTCTCTGTTTTTTTTCTCTTCTCCTGAAAACTTACAGTAGGTGGACTGAAGATGCCATATGAAGATGCCACATTGCTCCTAGGCATGAATGTTTGTGTGTATGTTTGTGTGCATGGTGTCCTATGACAGACTGACTTTGTGTGTTGCTGCCTCACTCCTGGAGTTCCTATAAGCTCCAGGTTCAATGTTTCTTAGACCAGGACAGAGGGCTACTGAAGTATCTTGTTTTCAAAAATATATTTTATTAATTTTTTGCTTATTTATTTATTTTATGTAACTGTATGTATCTCCACTCTATCTATCTATCTATCTATCTATCTATCTATCTATCTATCTATCTGTCTGTCTGTCTGTCTGTCCGTTGGTCTGTCTGTCTGTCTATCTATCTATTTATTTATCTAAAAGAATCTATCTATCTATCTATCTATCTATCTATCTATCTATCTATCTATCTATCTATCTATCTATCTATCTATCTATCTGTCTGTTTGTCTGTCTGTCTGTCTGTCTGTCTGTCCTTTTGTCTGTCTATCTATCTATCTATCTATCTATCTATCTATCTATCTATCTATCTATCTATCTATCTATCTATCTATCTAAAAGAATCTATCTATCTATCTGTCTGTCTGTCTGTCTGTCTGTCCGTTTGTCTATCTATCTCTATCTATCTATCTATCTATCTATCTATCTGTCTGTCTGTCTGTCTGTCTGTCTGTCTGTCCGTTTGTCTGTCTATCTATCTATCTATCTATCTATCTATCTATCTATCTATCTATCTATCTATCTATCTAAAAGAATCTATCTATCTGTCTGTCTGTCTGTCTGTCTGTCTGTCTGTCTGTCTGTCTGTCTGTCTGTCTGTCCGTTTGTCTATCTATCTATCTATCTATCTATCTATCTATCTATCTATCTATCTATCTATCTATCTATCTATCTATCTAAAAGAATCTATCTATCTATCTATCTATCTATCTATCTATCTATCTATCTATCTATCTATCTATCTGTCTGTCTGTCTGTCTGTCTGTCCGTCTGTCCTTTGTCTGTCTGTTTGTCTATCTATCTATCTATCTATCTATCTATCTATCTATCTATCTATCTATCTATCTATCTATCTATCTATCTATCTGTCTGTCTGTCTATCTATCTATCTATCTATCTATCTATTTATCTGTCTGTCTGTCTGTCTGTCTGTCTGTTTATTTATCTAAAAGAATCTATCTGTCTGTCTGTCTGTCTGTCTATATTTGATTTTATTGAATACATAGTAAATTTAACTGTAGATCTTTTTTGTTTCATTACTTTTAAGTACAGATTATGTATATGTATAATTATACTACATTGTGTTCAGCTCTTATATCGAATAATTTTGTATATTATTATAAGATTTGAGATAAACTGAGATTTCTTACTACGTTTAGTTTAGAAGAAATCTGATTGGTTGTTGCCTGAGACGTGGGCGGAGCTTGATTGGCCCTATAGTAAAGTGTGCACTTGCCAAGCAAATGTTCTAAAGCGGACCAGACCTGCAGGACGGATGGCACACACACACACACACACTCACACACACACACACACACACACACACACACACACACACACACGGATACACACATTCACTGCTCCTTTAGCGTTTCCCCATCAAACCATTATGGATCTTGTTTGAATGGAATTTTTTGATCAGTAAGCAGATTAATTTCAAGTGAAAGTGAAAGTGAGCTGTTTTTATTTTGTTATTCGATGTAAAGCCAGAATCAGGTGGGATTTCTGTCTCTTATAAAGATGTGTTTAAGAGGATTTTTGACACTTGTCATCTTCACCATTGGGGTCAGTGCATTTCATGCAGATTGGACAGAAATGGGATCTGGGATTCAGGAGCCAGGTAAGAATTAAATTCTATTATTTAATTCCATAAACTTTTGTCATTGCTGATGGTTTTTTTTGTTTGTTTGTTTGTTTTGTTTGTTTGTTTTTATTGAATACATTTGTATGGTTTCTGAAGCACTTTAGAGTTATCCCTTTATTTTGTCATCCCATTGTTCACCATGTAGGTCAATAATGGTTTAAAACTCTTGGGTTTTATTTTTATTTTTATAAAACCATGTTTAAGGTTGGAGTGAGATGCAGTACCGCAATACGCCGCAGGGGGCCGCCAAACTCTTGTTTATAATACTAATATCGCCACGACATGCATCTTAAATACACCTTATATTAATCTACTATTCTTGTGATTTGCTTATAACAGCAGTTGAGTTTTTCAGACATTTACCCAACTTGTGCATATAAAGAATAATCGTTTGTTATGTTATACAGGATATAATACTTGACTTTATAGTATGCTGTTGTGTTTAAAAGTGTTTCAACTAACACTTTCATATTTGTGTATGAATAAATATTACTTTGATAAACTTAACAAAGTGAAAGTTCTATACACTTCCTATTGCATTTATTTTGAACAGTTAACCAGTCACTATATCTTTCAGGACAGTAATGCTAGTTATACCTTAATGTAACGCCTTGTATATGTTTATTAAGAGAACTTGGAAGATAAACTGTACAATTGGAGGAACCACCTTGATGATCCAGGATACAGCCGAGCTAAACAAGTGCAAACCTACAGTACACTGCCTTCTTAACTACCAGAAGTAGTTACCTCTCATGTTAACTGATACACTGTCAGTAGCTTCAGCCAAGAGCAAACCACAGGCATGATGTTAACACTCATGAGCTGGGATTTCCCACAATTTCAGAATGACATAATCTGGGTTGTCTTTAAATAATGTCCATGTGTAGAGGTGGGGGGAACAAATCAAGTTTAATTCCATAATAGAGCTTATGTTACAATAAGTTCCCAAGGGCCCTATTTCAGCCAGCTGCCCTGCTAAACTGGGGCAAGTATGACACCAGATTGAGAACAGCAGGTGAAATGGAGAACATTGTGAATCAAACTCATGGATCTGCAAAAGTCATTCCTAGAATTTATTACAGAGTGGGAGGAAAATTTTGTATTATATTTATCCATAGGATGGAATGCTTACTGTATTTTCTTTGCCAGTGGATTTGGGTGTGCTGTTTTTACTTCTTGTCTGTAATCAGTCAGCCTATAAGCAGACTTGATGAACACTTAACAGCATGCGAATAAATCTGTGAATAAATCTATAATGTTACTAAAATCAGTCAGCTGTGGTAATGGTATTAAAAACATCGTATGATTCTATGGATTAGATCACGAGATGACGATTGTATATATTCTTCTCTATTCAGAGATTCATAAAGTGTCACATGAACTATCCAGTCGAGGTCAGTGTTTTCTTAGCTGTTCCTGAATTACTTCTGACCCATACCAGAGAGTTTCTCAGGGATATAAATGAGTCAGTATTTCTAGAATTTACTCTAGGAATTTCAGTGAAATTAGAGTTTGCAAAGTTGTTACCATAACAATACGTTATTGTTTTTACAGCAACTTACACTGGTATCGATATAAACGGATAAAATGTGTGTAATTTTAAAACAGAAAATAAATACAGTGAGGTTTTCTGTAAGGGGATTTTTTTTAATGAGTCTCCAGTGTCACCTCTTTTTGTACCAGTGAGAAAAAAGTCTTTAGGACAGAAGGCTTTGAGGGTTTTGGTTTCTTGTAATGTGACAAGCTTTAATTTTTTGCCTTATTAGCTTCAAGAGTGAGAATTTTTCACAGTTGAGGGAGCTGTGCTGTTCCACAACATTGAATGGGATAAAGTATGGTGTGTTTTAATTGTTGGAAAATTGCCCCATTTTATTTTATTTCAAATATAATATACACTAAATGGTCAAAGGTTTGTGGACACCTGACCATCACACATATACAGTATATACCCGTGAATCCCGTTCCAGATTTGCTGTTATAATAACCACCACTTTTCTGGGCAGGTTTACCAGTGGATATTCGAGTGTGGGGATCTTTGATCATTCAGCTACAATAATCAGATCAGACACTGATGATAGGTGAGAAGATCTGGCATGCAGTCAGAGTTCCGGTTCATCCCAAAGGTGTTTAATAGGGTTGAGTCAGAGTCAGGGATCTGTTCAGGACAATCAAGTTCTTCCATTCCAACATTCTCGACCCATGTCTCATGGATCTGGCTTTGTGCACAGGGGACACTGTCATGCTGGAACCAGTTTGTGCCGCTTAGTTCCATGAAGGGAAATTTTACTACTACAGTATAGAAATCCTATAGACATCGTATAGACATCCTATGCTTGTGTGTAAACTTTGTGGAAACGTTTGGGGAAGAACCTCATATGACTGATGGCCAGGTGTCCACAAATATTTGGCCATATAGTGTACGAGGAGCACAAGTTGGTTTAAATTGTGTTTCTGCAACATAAACAATAAACATTACATTTCTGTCATTTAGCAGACATCCTTATCCAGAGTGACTTACAATTTATTTCCATTTATACAAATGAGCAATTGAGGGTTAAGGGCCTTGCTCAGGGACCCTGCAATGGCAGCTTGGTGGACGTGGGATTTGAACTCATGACCTTTCGGTCTGTAGTCCAACGCCTTAAACACTAGGCTACCACGGTCCCCACAACCTTGAATGATTTCAGTCATATTGTACCTCAGCTGGCATTAATGTCCATTTCCCTCTGTATTATACAGTATCTCAGTATTCAGCACTCATTTTGGCATGCCATTAGTTTTTTTTAATCATTACACCAAACTTGCCCTGTCATAATCATTACAGTGCAAATCCACAGCTGTGTTGCCTATATGATGTACTAGAATGGGCGACCCCCAAATTACACTCTCTGGAGAATAAGGTCAGTGTATATTTGTTCAGCTTCTATCCTGCTAATCTTTTAATTTGGACTTTGTATGAAAGAACCACCTTGTCTGTGGCTAAGTGGCACCCCCATCATCCAGAGCCAGACATGCACCAGTGATATGACAGGAGACATAATTAATGTTATCCCTGATTGATAACCGTAATTCTGGTGTGCAGCCAGGGTAGAGCGTTTGGGCCAGGCCCTGCTGATTGTGCGTCTGGAGATCATTACAGTATAGACGGACAAGCACAGGCTGTCTCGCGTACAGACACAGAGACTGGAGCTAATCTGTTAAGAGTTATCTCCAGGCCTTGTATTGTTTCTTATCACACTAGTAGCCAAAGCATGGGGAGTTCTAGCCATTTCAAATTGTCTGCAAAATACACGGGTGACCTAAATCGAACAAAAGGGTTTGATCAAAGGCCAGCAAATAAGGCGCTATCAAAGATCCAAATCCAAAATATTGCCAACTAAATTATATTTTTCCTTTTAATGTTCTAAAAAGATGTTTTTAAATGTAGACTCATAAATGTAGATGCACAGCGGTGAATGTTTAATGTTCGTCTATGATTACATTAAACAAAACTGACAGGCATACCTCAAGGCTCCAGTTTAGGTCTTTTTCCATATATATTTTTGACACACAGTGATTTTTGGTACTTATTAATTTTAAGTTATTGTGTTTTATATAATTTTATACAGACACGCTGACCAATCACAAAAATTATGATTGGTCAAAAGATTTTGTTTGTAAGCCGTGGGTCTGCAGGTTATA
Organism: Tachysurus vachellii; assembly: GCF_030014155.1. Taxonomy (NCBI): domain Eukaryota; kingdom Metazoa; phylum Chordata; class Actinopteri; order Siluriformes; family Bagridae; genus Tachysurus; species Tachysurus vachellii. The sequence continues at coordinate 22,511,342 of NC_083471.1, read as the reverse complement.
GTACAAAAAAAAATCGAACACTTTGTGGAGTACTAGTTTATAATGCAGACAAAATACTTTAATGCTAAACAATGTAGATATTTATTATATATATATAATTCTAATTAAATGTAATTGAATTTATAAATACAAATGAATTAAAATGAAACACAGAAGAGAAGTCTCTTATTAAGCAATATGTAAGACATGGCACAGCCATGATCACAGACCTTCAAAGGTTGAGGTGTCTTTCTTTTACAAATTTTAAACATAATTATAAATTTAGTAAATATGCCTATAGCCAGGGGGGCTAGGGGTTAGTACGTTCACCTCACACCTCCAGGGTCGGTGTTCGATTCCCGCCTCCGCCTTGTGTGTGTGGAGTTTGCATGTTCTCCCCGTGCCTCGGGGGTTTCCTCCGGGTACTCCGGTTTCCTCCCCCGGTCCAAAGACATGCATGGTAGGTTGATTGGCATCTCTGGAAAATTGTCCCTAGTGTGTGAGTGCGTGAGTGAATGAGAGTGTGTGTGTGCGCCCTGCGATGGGTTGGCACTCCGTCCAGGGTGTATCCTGCCTTGATGCCCGATGACGCCTGAGATAGGCACAGGCTCCCCGTGACCCGAGGTAGTTCAGATAAGCGGTAGAAGATGAATGAATGAATGCCTATAGCCTAACTCTTGAACTGGTTTACATACTATTCTGACATGTTTTACAAACATATTATTATTGCATGAAGAGATAATCTAGGCTGTCTTTTGTTCAGTAACTCTGTTAACTGAACCCCTCAGTTCCATCTTTCCTGTCTTTAAGTTGTGGCCCTGACGCTGCAATGACTGGTGACAGGAATCTCCTCTTAAAGAGCTAGTGTCCTTCCAATCCAGATCATGTCCAGGCTCCAAGAACAACTCTTGGCAGTACTTTAGTCTGTGGTTAAGAGACAAGAGCTCTCCTGTTAGTTCTTAAGAGAGACCCTGAGGGGGTAAATCCCCCTACATTTGCCACTTTCTTGCTATCAAGGATCTCTTCTTGTGTCCCTACCTTTTTTTGCTACTTTACCAGGAAGGTACAGCAAAGGAAATATGCTAGATAAGAATCACTTTCTGAATAACCTTTTATAAGAAATGTTTAATCACTTGAATCAGGTCTGTTACAGAAAAAAAGCAGCTCTGTGAAATATACACAGCTAGTGGTTTGAGGTCCTGACCTGGCTGGTTCTCAAAAAACATTTAAAAAGCACAGCCATTACTAAGTACTGAGGTTCATGCAAAGGAAACCCTTCTCCAAAGGAAATGACATTTTCAGCCATTAATCTTAGCTCGGAATTGCTGTCGCTCATACTCACTTGGATGATGGAGAGTAATTGCTTGTGATTTTGGAAGAAATATACAAGAGCTATAGGAAGAGCTCCTCAGATCATACCCTGCTGTACAGTAAGTATAAATGAAATGGTCAGAATAAAAACTAAAACTCTTGGGATGTGTAATAGACATACCGTAATGTTGGAATAGTCTGGTTCGGTTGTTAGGACCTGTAAAATGCATGCATCCCCAAGGAGAAACACCACAATGTGGGAGGTGTGTGTATCCGTTCTTAACGGTGTGTCAACATTGGGGGTCAAGTTCTATAAAAGGTTGTAGCTTTGCTCTTAGACAGATGCTGTTCTAGTCACACTTGATCTGGATTTATCACAGGGGCTTTGGTCTTTTTTTAATCACTGTAACAGTTTAACTACAGTACAGTTTGGCAAACATTCATGGAAATACTTCTGCTTCATAAATGAAGTATAGTTTTTTCCTTATTTGAAGAGCATACTGTATATCCGTTTAGATCTTCACCTTAAAAACACACCCTTGTAAAACCGTTTCTTTAGGTGCCTACTGGACTCAATGTTCATGTTGTGCACATTAGAGCAGAACATAATGACCACTCTGGGGTTGTAATCTAAACCCTCAGAATAACACAAAGAGATAAGCCTATAATAGGCACATTGAGATGTTTTTTAATAGCGGTTTAGTGTGTTTGTATTTGGCAGTGCTTGCTATACAAATCCATCAGTATGGAAATGAGATGTTTTGAAGCAGGAATACTAAAGTTTAGTGTTTTATAAGTTTTCCACATGAAGAAATCCCTGTCTTGCCTTTCTTTGTTGCAATATTTAAAAAATAATACACACACAAATAAAAATGCTCCACTTAATATAGTCGGTAATAAATGTGACAGGCTCAAATCTGTCTCTCACCTACTGACCCTTAAAACAATCGTATTTAGCGCATGCTGAGTTACCGTCATGCCAGCAAAAAAAAAAAAAAAAAAAGTTTAACTACACTACCTAGAGTGTAGAGCCATGCCTACAAACATGGCTCAACCCATGGCCTGACGACAGATTCTGTTGGTGTTAAGTGCTGTAGTGTGTAGCGCACTACAACACCCAACACTAACAGACTGTCACGTTCAAGTTTACCATCTTACTGATGACACACACCTGTTTACTATTCCGGACCACAGTATATAAGGTCACTTGTGAGGTAAATGCTGTGTTCCTGCTCCTGACTGCTGTTGCTTATTATCGTCCTGGTTTTTGGATGATTGCCAGTTTCTCCTTTTGTTTTGTCTTGTCTGCTCTGTTTGACACACACCTGTGTTTTGGCTTTTGATCATGCCTGACATTTTAGATTTCTCTGTCTTTGCCCTAAGTAAAAGTTTTGTACACTGGCATTTGCCATATCTTCAAATTAGTGTAATATATTGTAACGTTTTCCGTCAACACATTACGAGTAAAAGTCACCAAAACACACTGGATATTAAATCATATGAAACACTGGATATTAGATCCTCTAGACTTATTATTATATGAGCTGACACTGAAAGACAAACCTGAAATTTTCATACCTGAAATTGTTGTTAAATAAATGAGCTCAGTTTTCAGATGAAGCCCATTGTGAAGGTCCGTATCCTCGCCTCTAGACACAGGTTGCAGGTATTGACTGAAAGAGAAAAGAGATTCCTTATTAAGATTGCAAGGTTGCTGGTATTATTCTCTGTATTATTGGTTGAGGATCTTGGCAATCTGGAAGAGCCTCGGACTTCAGAGGAATCAGTTGAGGTGATTTGAGCACCTCACAAGGATGACTTCTGGTCAGCTTCCACTAGGCATGTCTCTGTTGACTGAGACCTTCAGGGTAGACCCTGGACCAACTGGATTTATTATATCTGAAAGTTGGCTTGGGAATGTGTGTGGATCTTGCAGGATTAGCTGGAATCTGTGGCTGGGGCTTCAGAACTCTGGGCCGAACCAGGACAAAAATATGAATGACTGAATTGTGAATGGCAGAAGGTTGTTAAAAAAGCATAAAATATTAACTTCATCTCTTGTGCTAACTGTAACTTCCAGAGCCTTCCCTACAATTATACCTCTTTTAAATCATTTTGTATTTTCAAGAGACATATCCCATGTTGATTGTTTAGTTATATAGCTCCTATCAGAATCTTCCTGCTGTTCTGTATGATTTTCCCCTCAAGCTTCTAATTTCCTTGCCAAGGTGATGTAAGATATACATTGTTGAACTTGGTCCAGAATAAGATACTCCTGGGATTGTGATTAGGCAAGTGTCCAGAAGACCTTTCATCATGCTTGTCAGCATGAGGACAACATGTGTGCTCAACACCCCTGGATTCATCCGGACCTGGAATCCACATTTTGCTGCTAACAATGTAGCCTATAGTCAGAAAGCTGGGTCACCATCATGCCTTTTATACCCGGTCCAGAGTGACCTGAGCTGTCACCATATTGGAGTGGAAAGTATCCACAGGGCAGCAAGTGAAGCTGACCTGAATCCAAGAAATGTTAGATTGTTGAAGCATGCAAACGTCTGTCTCTGTTTTTAGTAATAACGAGCATGATTAAGCTGCATGCCACTACATTTCTCATGGCCCTGGATGTCCCCCCTGGATGTCTCCAGTACAAAAATTGTATCATTGTAACATGTCTGATTTGGTATTCAGCTTTTATAGGCATCAATATTTCCACAGTGGAGCCAGAAAAAAACTTAAGCTTCTTGGAACGTAAGTTTTTCCCATAGACCAAGTGTGTTGTGAAATCTGGATAAACAGATTATTGACGGTGATATTGAGTTGTAAATATCTGCCAGGCTGGATTCCCCACCCCTCTCTCTGAGGAACATGACGATGTGTTTTCTGACATGAATCACGGTTTCCCAAAGGAATCTGGGAGAGAAACAAGAGCTGATTTCATATCCATGGTCATGTTGTCACATTTTTTTCGAAAATGCCTCTTCCAAATGTTGCTGCTTCTGGTATCTACTAGGGTTGGGTATCAAAAGGAATTTTCCGGTTCCGATTCCAGTTCCAGTTCTGCCTTACGATTCCCGGTTCTGATTCCGATTCCATAATAAAAGAAATGTGAAAAATAATGCACAATACTTAAACAATTCCATTTGTGTTTATTAATCACTCTTTAAATATTTTAAACAGAGCATTTCAATTCATATCAATTTAAATAAATCCAACATCAAATTTAACATTCAGAATTACAACTTAGCAAAACAGTTAGCAATTTTTCTGAAGAAAAATGAACATGTCTGCTTTCTCTGGGAGAAGACGAGACCTTTCCTGGCTTATTGTATCTCCAGCTGTGGAGAAAACCCTCTCAGAGGGACTTAAGTAAAGTTGGCTCCATATTCACAGATTCGAATTTCCTGAGTCAATAGCTCCTGACCTAAACACTCTTATTACACAAATAATGCCTCTTTTTTATAGTAATGTAGAGAGGCAGCTACAACCCAAGTTTCCTAAATATCAGCTTTCCTCTGCGTTGGACAAAATACATAAGTCTCTATGTGTGAACACCTAAGAGACAGATTCCAAGGGACCGTCAGCAAAGTGCAAAACCCGAAAAGCGAATACAAAAAACAGTCAATAACTTTACTGTAATACACTGTACTGTCACCAAACTCAGATCACACATCACTGATGTCCTGTGTGTTGTACTACAACACTTATTTGGGATAAATGTGTTTTTGTTTATTTTTTATGATTTTTCATAATATAAAAAAATCAATAACTTTACTGTAATACACTGTACTGTCACCAAATTCAGATCACACATCACTGATGTCCTGATAGATGTACTACAACATTTATTTTTGGAAAATGTGTTGTTGTTTTTTTTTGTTTTTTTTTCTTATGATGGGGTAGATTTGCTTCCTTGTCGTAGCTTTGGAAATTAATCCACACTTTAGACTTTTTTTAGACATGTTTAACACAAATTGTACCTCAGCACAGCAGCGCGAGTGACTGATTTCTGTGGTAAACTGCGTTAATTTGGTTGCGTGACTGTAAAACAATGAATATTCATGAGGTGACCGATCACATCGCTTTGCCCGTCATCTCATCGGAACCGCGTTTGGAACCGAAACTAAAACATTTCGCACGGTTCCGGTTCCTGTTAAAAAACAGAAGCGGTTCTGAATAAGAACCGGTTCTCGGTTCCCAACCCTAGTATCTACAGGAATCATTTTGTCTGAAAGTTTTTGTTTCTGTGTTTTGTTTATGCATTCGAGGCATTGGCATGTGCAGGTTTGTAGAGTTTGTACACATGGGAAGAATGTTGTTTCTAGCTCTATATAGTATGCTTGGCCTCTGATGATACTGTATATGTGAGCTTCATGGAAGGATTCTCAGAGTTAGGAGGAAATCTAATAGCTGATAAAATAAACACTGCCTCCCTCGCTGTATAATAAATGTTATATTTCTCATATGTTAAAGAAATGTAATATATCTACAAACAGTTTCCCCGTCTTTCTGCGATTAATTATTAGTAATGGCCAAACATAATGGAAATTTTATAAAATACATATATTTTAAAAGCATGCTTACAATAGCCTTAGGTTTTCCACTACAGTCCCTAACCACTCAGAGCTAGGTGTGCGTCTAGGTGATTTTTGCAGACTTTCTACCTCCTGTGTCATTTTTCCTGTCCGTATTCAGGGTGATGAGAGAAAGGCAGGAAATCATAGGTCTGCCGTGATCAAGCCTATTCACCAGACACTGTATGCTCCTTATTGCTGCTCTGATAACAATATCTCAGTTAGAGTGTTCAGTTGGTTTCTGGTTCCATAGGCTCTCAAATGTAAAGCTGTTTTCTTGTAGAAGGCACCATTTCTTTGTTTTTGTTTAAGAATATTAAGTCTCAGGACAGCAAAAGATGCAGCTTGATAAATTGTTCAGCAGAGCATCTACTGTACTTACACCGTGAACTCACAGGGGATCTAAAGGTACAACTAATTAGCAAAGTCAGTGAGTCAGCCATAGAGCTTCTCAGGGTCTGAAGACCACTAACCTTTACAGGAAGTTCAAATATTAGAGAGTAAACAAATTTCCTTTATCTTTAACTTATTAACTTATTAGAGTTAAAATGTACATTTTTGTTGCTTGTTTGTAAGCTCTTCTGTGGTAAAAGTGTTAAAAGTAAATAATTTTCTGTTGTCTTAATAATTAGACTAAACTTTTTTGTCATTTATTAAGACAAGCAACAAGTTAAAGAATTTAACAAGTCATTGTAAAGTTCTTGATGGAGAAATTTCTATCCTGATTGGTGTGATTTCTTCCAGCATGACTCCGCCCCATCTGCCCATTATTGCCCCATCAGGACATAAAGGCACTTAATGGTTTGATGTTGGAAGTATGAGTATGAGGTCTTAACCCAGTTGAACAGCTGTGGGAGATTTTGGAGCAATATATTGACAGCACTCTCCACAATCATCTTCAAAAAAACAATTAAAGGAAGTTCATCGCTACAGTACAGTTCTACAGTATGCTAATGAGCATTGAGGCTGTCATTGTGGCTTATGATGGACCAGCATCCTACTAAAACCCTTTATATTGGTTTTTCACATCAAGTTGGTTGGCTTTTGTTACCTATATCATGGATATCTTCGCTTGTTATACAGGTCACCCCTGGGGCAAAGAAGGTTAAAGACCTTGCACAAGAGCACAACTGTTTTAGAAATGCTGGGACTTAACATTCTAGTTGGTAGCCCAAAGCTTTAATAGTCTTAAACTGTCACAGTTTCAATAGTTTCCTTAATGTTTGTAGTTGTAGAAAGCAAGCCACATATAATAAATATATGCTGATGACTTCATATACATGTGCACCTTGTTGTCCATGTTCTTAGTTCATTGCTCTTAAAAGTTATCTATTAATAGCAAGCAGCTATGAAAGCCTCTGTTCTTTCCATTTATGCAGAGCTGCTACAGCTGAGTGGAGCAGGTAATAGATACTATCTCCACACCCTCTGGCCCTCTGATCTCTCTCTCTCATCACTATCATGATATCAATAACACAGTGTCTGAGCAGCCTCTGGACCTCTCTGTAGTCCTTCTGAGACTCAGCTAAATTAGCCTTTAGAATGCATTAGCTGGCCAATGGAAGAATGGAAAAGAGCGACGACATAAGATTTAGACATGAGAGCTTGAATGAAATCTTGTTGTATGCTGTACCAGCATCGGTGCAACAATGTGCTAATGTAGTAATGAAATGTATAAACTGATTACCTTTAACTTCTTTTGACTCTTAAGTATCTCTGAGCACCAAAATAGTTGTTGGGTGCAGTAGAATATTATCCAGCTAAAAATCACTACGAAAATAGTCGGTTGATGAATGGAAGATAAGCTGAATTTGTACTGAATTTAAGCTAAATGTTTACATTTAATTTTATAGTCAATGATAGCTAAAAGTAGCTAAAAACTTGCAGCAAATTTGCTACCAGCTAGCTATCTGTCTTGCTAACTTAGCTTTTCTAAGTGATGAACAAATTAGTTATTTATTATAGTGTATTTTTACTGAAATTTGTTTTAAACCACAGAGAATATAGAAATGCAGGTCAGTACTGAAGATTTTCTGTCTGTCTGTGACTAAAATGTGAGCTAATGTACTAGAAGTGAACTAGCTGGCTAGTTATGGAGTGCACAGGAACATGGATGGTAGGCATTTTAGGCTTTTTTTAATAAAGGAAAGCTTTTACATGTTCACCCTTTTTACCAGTACACTTTTCATTCTGAATAGAAATCCAGTCATTTTCAATCAGTATAAAAAAATGTATTATTTTATCACTGCAAGTCTGTTATAAAATTAGCCAGTATGCTGAGGTGCTTTCAGTGTGAGATGCTTTTACTGTACCTCTGTGACATGACGAAGAAATTCAATGCTGATTACGGGCACAGCAAAACAAAAAATGTTTAACTTCTGGAAACTCGACAGATTATTTAAAATTTGTCTATTCAAAGATTACTAAATCAAATGCTGCTGCTATCAGTCAGGCTCACTGTATTAATGTATTAAAAAATGCTTGTAACATTGTTGTTGGCATTCTTTCCATATACAATGAGACGAAATATCAAGCCTACTGTACATTAGCAATAGTGCAATATACAAGACTACAGAATAGTAGTGCTCTATATACAGTAGTAGCAGGAAGTGAAATTCAGAAAGTTGATTGTTGTCTTGAATATTAAAAAAGAACTTGTTTTATCAGTGATTTCTCAATGATCAGTGCTTTTTACTTCAGAGAGTACCAGCTCCAGTTGTGTTCTGTGTCATGAAGATTTCAGACCTTCATTAAGAAGAGGTCAACCCTGTTAGGATCCTGAGGCATCTAGAGATGTACCATCTCCGGTTGGATTCTGCTTCATGAAGTATTCAGACATTCTAAGAGGGAATGCCAACTACTTGTGGTCTTTGAGGACAACAACCTCCACATCAGTGCAATATATTTATAATCACACCTTCCAGTGTCACCCAAATGAGGCTGAGGTTCCCTCTTGAGTCTGGTTCCTCTCAAGGTTTCTTCCTCTTCCATCTAAGGGAGCTTTTTCTCACCACAGTTGCCTCAGTCACCTCAAATACATTTAAATATAATATTAATCTTGAACTTTTGTATAATATTAGTCTTTGTATAATATTAAACTTTTTGTATTCTTGCGTTCTGTAAAGCTGCTTTGAGACAATTTCTATTCTTAAATATGCTATACAAATAAAATTAAATTGAACTTTAGAAACTTTTATTAGAATTAAAATTAGACTTTTTTTATTTACTAAGACAATAAACTGCTGTGTGGGCATTTATTTTGCTGACAAGATTTGGGACATTTACAGAGAAGCATCAATGCAAATCAATTTTTCTTGTTGAAAAAAGTTCTTGATGGAGACATTTCTTCCTGATAGGTCTGGTTTCTTCTAGGATGACTCCGACTCATCTGCCCATTCAGTGCCTTTCTGTTCCCATCAGGAAACAAAGGCACTGAATGGTATGATGATGGAAGATAGGAGGTTATGGAGCAATAGGTTGTTTTGGAGCAATAGGTTGACAGCACTCTCAACAATCATCTTCAAAACACCAAAGTATGTGGCAGTGAAATCTCTGATACTGAAATAGTATTTATGTGTGTACAACTTCCACATGCTGCTAAAGGTCTCATTCGCTTCACACACCAAAGCTATTTCCTTTTGTTGTCAACGCTTTGTTAACTATACTGTATGTGCACCACAATAATGATTGTTTTGTCTCTGAAGCTCTTTGATCAGCCAGGAGGTTAGAAGTCCATGCTCTGATGCTGTTAAATGTTTTTCAGAACAAAATAAGTAGGACTGAGGTACTGTATAAGAATCTTTTTCACTCACAACACGTGGCATCAAGATGGTGCATCTTCTGTCTTCTCTCACATGTCTAACTCTTTGGGTTTGCCTTGAAACGCTGCTGCAGTCATCAGACCTGGACGTGTGTTATATTATAAACTCTGGACTTTATGTTGATCTGTTTAAAATAACGATCTCTGTCCGATATCCAGCAAAATACAGGTACGCTGAAAATATGGAGCCAAGGAGAACTTTGTTCTTATTAGCATTACGCATGATGAGATTTTTAACTTGATGGTGTGAGTTCTATTCCTCTCGAGGAATCCTGTTGGATTCTTTTCCATCATCACAGCACAAGATTTACGTGCACCTTAACCTCTACACTGTCTGTCAGTAGCCTCTCATGGATAAACACTGTGTATGATACTGAACAGCTGTCATCACCGACTGCTGCTGAAACTTTTTCTGTTGCATTAAAACTGATTTAAAATACACATGTACAGTATGTCTACTTTTTTATGGACTGGCATCCCATCAGATCCAGAACCCTGACCATAATAAAGCACTTAATGCTTTAAAGGTAAATAAAAATAAATCTGCTTCTGTTTTTTTTTTTTTCTTCAGTATTTATTTTTGTGTAAAAAATAAAATTTGAAAATAAGTATACATGTTATAAACATGCATTAACATCTCATACTGTAAACTAGAGTTAAAGTTGTGTCTACGCTCTGTGGCAGTTAAGACTTTCAAAGCTAGGACTTTTTCCTTCTGCAGTAGCTACAGACTGAAATATCGTTAATGTGCTGTTTAGTTTATGGGCATAAATTAAAAAATATAGCATGAATATTGTCATTTGTAATGTTTCTAGCAAGAAACTGTGACAGCTATGCAAAAAAAATACGATCCCATGTATATCTAATGGGTCGAACACAAGCTTTAAGTATGTATTGTTAAAGACAGTTGAAGTGAGTGAGAGAGAGAGAGAGAGAGAGAGAGAGAGAGAGAGAGAGAGAGAGAGAAAGCCTTCCATACCTTCCATATAGTCACTGGCTACTTTATTAGAAACATATCATATACTTATGCAGTCAGCGAACTGTGTGGCAGCAGGAAATGCAAGAAAACATTAAGAGCTTCAGGTATCGTTCATGTTGATTATCAGAATGATAAAAGAAATAAAAATAATAAAAAATTTATTATTTCAGAATAAAAAGAAATGTTTTCTCTGTGACTTTGATTGTTGGTGCTAAATGGTCTGGTTCGAGTATTTTAACACACAACGGTCTTTAGTCTTTACACAGAATGGTGGAAAAAGTGCTCTTGATCAGAGTAGAACAGTCAGAGTGGTTTGACCTGATAGAAAGTTTACAGTAACTCAGCACTCTGTACAACAATGGTGAGCAGAAAATCATCTCCTAACACACAATATGTATGACCCGGATGAGTACCAAAATTCATGACGGAATTGTGATTGAAATTTTTACTAAGAGGTCGTTGGTGAATTTCTAACCTTCCGTGTGCATGACTAGAAGTAGTTTGTGACTAGTAATTGCTATTACCAGAGATTGTTTGTGTAAAATATTAGAGGGTCAGAAGGAGCCGGAGACGAGATGGCGAGACTCAGGCTCATAAACATCTTAGGCATACTATGGTAAGGATATCGTGATCCGGAGATGATCAGACGTTGTAGTGTAGCCAATGATTGATGTTTTCCTTTCTTCTCTTTCTGTCTCTTCTATCTCAGTGTAAGGAACGATAAGGGTCCTCATACTCTCTCATTCTACACGAGAAGCCTTGGGTACGTGAGGGGCCTTTTCACTCTTGCCCGTGCCTATCAGTGTGCTATTTCCTCAAAAAACGTCCACAGCATCAGATTCCACTCCTGTCAGCTAGGAACAGGAATCTGAGACTACGACAGGCAAAGATTCACCAAAACACTGCCTGGTATTGTTCCAACATTCTACTGAAGGGACAGTTGCATGAATAGGAAGGTATATCTATTCCTAATAAAGTGGCAAGAGTGTATTAATGATATAGTCAGAGGTGCTAGTTTGCCGACATGTCTGCGTGCACTTATGGTATGTTGAGTATAAAGCGAAATTGAGCTTTCAGCAGATGATCAGAGAATGTTAATGTGTGACCGTTGTCCTGCTCTCATGATACTGCTAGCTGCTACCTGCTCCGGCCGAGAGCGATGAGTGAATCGTGAGTACAATACAGGCCTGGAGTGGCAAATCGGTGAAGCTACTTTTCAGCACTCTGAAGTTAACGAAGAATCCCTCTAACTGAAATGCCATCTGAGTCTCCACACATCACACACTGGACGTCTGGTTATTAAGGAACGATGTACAGCATTTATGCTGAATGTATCGGAGCAATTTAAGCAGAAGGAATTATATGTTTTGTAAATGAATTATTGCTCTTTTTAACATCATTCATAAAGCAGCTTCTGTATACATCTGTATACATCTTTATTTACTACAAGACTTTCTTTTTTCCCTTGATTTAATAACCGTGAAACCACAAATCGAATTCGATGGAAATGTTACGTCGTAAAATTAGAACCTTGCTCTTCAAAAACGATGTGGCTTTTTTATTTGGTATGATTTCTGAGAGGGTCCTTTGTTACCATTGCTTGGAAAGTTACAAGGTTAATAAAATATGCAGAGACGTCTCGCTTGGTCCCAGTCAGCACAGCTGGATGGGAATAAAGGCTGGATTGAAAATTCATTAGGGACCACCTCACCAAATCCCTTCTTCTCATGTCATTTTGGGGAATTGGTTAGATGAAATATGAATTAACTCCAAGAGAAATTGGAAGTGCACCAGCTGATTCACTGCAAATTTGCACGTCGGTTACAGTTGAGTGCCAAAGAAAGAAGTGTAATTTGTTCCAACAGTTAGTGTGTTAAAGTGAGAAACAAAATAATATCAGTCCTAAAGGCTGCAACTTTCTGAATGTACTGAGACTACTCCAAAGTTGTTGTATTTTTTTCTTTAGCAGCACACCCTGAAGTGTTTTATTTTTTATACCACAACAGATTTAATTTATTTATTAAACAGCATATCAGACTTTTTAATCAGTTTACAGTTGCATTTATTGTTGTGAAACGCCCACAATACAGTAGTTTTCGTTATCGGCTAAATTACAAGAGCCCGAAATTCATTCTCTCTCCAACATCTCTATTTTTTTCACTCTCTCTCTTTTGAATTTATTCAGACAGAAAAATGTAAATTGTTACACAGAATCTGTAAAACACAACATTCTCAATCCTGAAGACTTTCCAGTAGGGCTGTAAGACTCACATGTCTGGTCTTGGACACAGATGAGAATGCAGATGTTTTCTGTTTTGACTTGGACTTGTCTCAGACTAATTGCCATTTATACTTGGACTCGTCCTTGTTTTGAACATCGGTCTGTTTAAAAATGGCCATGGCCTCGACTGAGAGTTTATAAAAAGAATGTTCTTACATAAAATTTAACATGAGGTCATTTCTTCTAGAGAATATCCTAATTTTTGGCTCAATGCACAAACTGGTTGAATTAAAAGCTTGGCCTCAAAAGAGATTTGATTTCAGCAGTGGTGGGCTTGGCTACAGTCCAACTCTTTGGTGGAAAACGTCAAGTTGCTTTAAATTAGACTGATACAAAGCACTGAGACTGGGGACACCTTCGAAAAATGATAACTAAATGTCTTCTTACAGAAAACTTCACCTTATCAGTGATCATTATAACTGCTAGTTATTAGTCATTGATTCTGTAGACTCTTTATTATACAGTACACCTCTGTAAATTCACATTTTACTATAAAAACTTTAATATAGTGCAACAATTGCATTAATATAAACCTGCGATCTTACGTTGTACTTGAACATCTCTTTATTTATACATTAAATGGTAAATACGACACATTTTCTCCGTAAGAAGGTTAAAATGTAAGTTCACCTGCTGCCTTGAAGGTAACTTAAAGGTAACCTTTATTTTACCTCACAAGTAGTCAAAACTATGGATGACTTGAAGTACATTTTTATAAACACTTAAACCTGAGTTTAGTTTTCTTAAAATTGTCATGACAATGAAAGTTAAAGAAAAGAAATACAGTGTTTTACAGTGTAGGTACACATCTCTCTTTTACTTGTATGCATCCTATTGAGAGCATCGAGTGTATCCCTTATGGTGTATTAAAGAATTCAGAGAAGTGTTTTGTGTTTTCATGACTCACATACTGTATGAAGATCTGCATTTCTTTGTGCGATAAATCATAGAAGACATGCTTTTCAACCTGCAGCTTTTTATCAGACTTCTCAAAGTAAGAATGTTGATGAAGGATCAGGGTTTGCCTTTCATCTTTAAAAAGACTATTACATGTGCGCTGGGATCCGATCCCACATAAGCACTGGCCTTGTGTTGCTTATGAACCCACACGTGCCCCACTGTTCCCTGCAGTTCTTGCTGTCATGTTTGGTGTGATTAATAACTCATATGAATGGTCTGAGGTGTTACTGTATTCACTGGGTTGTAGTACATACATTATCACGTTCATGTTGTAGTTGACCTCTTTGTTAAAACATAGATTTTTGGGGTTTGACGCAGTAGGCTCTTGTTTAAATATCAGTAGGATCATTACAAATGCCAAATTATTAGTCTTTGCTAAGCTAATGATGATAGCAAAACCAGATAGTGTTTACTGGTAAGGTGAAACTGAAGGTCCTGAGGTAAAGATTGTCATTGAATTGTTTGCCCTGTCCAATTCTTTCCCTTTCCTCTTTTTCTTCTGCATTTTCAATATTTTCCCATGCATTCCGGCATGCTGCTGAGCTGTTAGAAAGGTTTAACATCAAATAAAGCAAAACAATGTAATTGGACTAAATATTAGCAACACCTCATTGAGCTTCAATTACATTCCTATTGGATATCATGCAAGTTTTCCACAAAACTAATATGAAATAATATCGTATGTCATCTGAAGTAATTGAATGTTAAGTTAGAGGTAAAGTTGTAATGCATTAGGTGACAATCATTTAAAAATAATATCAGCTGGTTTTTATTGTATACTTCTAAAATGCGTATTGATCAAGTAAACTAGGTTAAACTGATTAATTTTCCTGTAGGACAATACCGTAATCAACGCTTCCCGCCTATCAGAGTAAACACACAGTGCCACACAGTGGTGTTAGCTCACTGTTCACATTAACGATCCAGCTGATTCATGCTAGTTCAGCCTCAGTGTCAGTGCTCTCTCAGATACTGTAATAAATCTTTTACAGTCTTAATTATTCAATTATTTTCTATGCAATAAATGAGATTTAGCTCAAACACTCCCCCCAGTGGACAAAAATATGCCTTTGATAATGTTGACTATTGAAGTTGAATCCTAAAGGCTTCTTCAGGTTGTCTCTCTGGAAAATCTACTCTCTATAGAACCCTTTATTATCAAGCAGAGCTTCTTTCGGGATCTAAGAGCAATTAACTGTCTAAAGTGACAAACCTTAAAGTTGCATATTTTT
The DNA here is from genome assembly GCF_030014155.1 of Tachysurus vachellii. Taxonomy (NCBI): domain Eukaryota; kingdom Metazoa; phylum Chordata; class Actinopteri; order Siluriformes; family Bagridae; genus Tachysurus; species Tachysurus vachellii. Next base: position 22,496,206 of record NC_083471.1, on the reverse strand, counting down.
TCTGATTAGTGGCTTTTGGTTGTGTTTTTCACAGAGGAAGTGGAACAGCGTTTAAATCCTTTTACCCGAAAGGTGGACTTGCTGAAGCTCTTGTCCAGTCTCGTGCCACAGAGTAACAACGTGTCTTTGTTCGAGGATAATGAGGGATGCTCAGTGCTGAGCGTCGGACTCTACTCGACCCTGACTCTACCGACGAGGCAAGCTTTTGGCCCGAGGTCTGTCCCTAAATCCTGAACACTGCTGATTTTTAACTGATTAATATGTTGATAACCAGTTCTACCAGAAAAGAGCATTTTTTTTTGTTACACATATACGTGGCACGATGAAATTCTTTTTTTTTTTTTTTTTTTGTATAAAAAATCCTAGCTTTTTAGGTAGCAGAGGGTCATCCATGATACAGCACCCCTGAAGCAGCGAAAGTTTAAGGGCCTTACTCAAGGGCCCAACAGTGGCAGCTTGGCAGTGCTAGGGCTTGAACAGAGCATTAACCCAGAGCCTTAACTGTTGAGTCTCCACTGACTATGATATTAGTGAGCTTACTGTAGTTTATCTTAGATCTTAGATTTCCTCTTTTGTATTTTTCTATGAACTACATATGAATAGCATCCAGTGAAATTATTAGTATCCTAATGAAGACGGAGCAGGTAGCACGAACTCTATACTGAATAGAATAAACATGTGTAACATTTAACCCATCATTTAACTGCTCTGATGTTTCATTGTGTGTGTGTGTGTCTGTGTGCGTGTGTGTGTGTGCAAAGCTTTGTAGATGAATTCAGTGTACTCCTTCAGTTGCGTAGCTCTCAGCATGTGGACCGCAGTGTCCTGACCATCCTGGACTTCTACAACGAGGTAACACTTCAGATTCGCCTCCGTCCCTCAGGTTTGACCTTCATCACTGCCCATCAGCGCGACTACGAGTGAGTCTAACGCTTCGTTTGCGCTCTGTGTTTATTTAAGTATAATTTATTGATACTCAAGTGGCATCGTTTGTGTAAAATGTGTAAAAATGTGTAACTTCATACAATATGACCTGCAAAATACACACAAGGTGAATTACTAATGATTATTATTCATTATTGCTGTTGATGTAAATAAATTAGCCCCAATCCACATTATATCTAAAGGGCTTTTCACTCTGTGTAAAGTGATATGTGAATTTATAGACTGGGCTGAAAAAAAATCAGCCCCAGACTTTACCTTACACCATTCTGTGTATTTCTACTTATGACCTTTGGCAATAAATCAACAACAACCATCAATAGCAACCATTTCTTTTCATTTTTACCTAAAACTGGGGTATGTCTTATTGCTACTTGTTTGTCTAGTGTGTATTTTTGTATCTGCAGGTATTTAGTGCCAGGCCTGTCTGATTCACAATGGCACTGGGTCTCAGTGGGAGCCTCATTGGAATATCTAACTGTCTATGTGAACTGTGTGCTAGTGGAGAAAGTCAGATGGACCTTCCCATACTTGGGTATCCCTACAGACGGTCTACTGATGGTTGGGGGCATCCTGCGGGGCTTTGAGACGCCTTTCGAGGTAGATTCATTTTGTTTCTTTCTTCAAACACTGACATTTCTGTGAGCATATAATGTTTATGTGATATATTGACATACAGCAAGAGGTAAAACTGTCCCAACACATGAAAATCTTCAGGATGCTGTTTCTCATTAACATGACCAAGCTGCTCCTTTGTCTTATTACAGAGAGACTGGTAACGGAATGAGCATTCATAGTATAAGAGTAGAACTTGTTAAAATAGAATAATAGTGATTTAAAGCAAATTAAGACATGAAGATTAAAATGAAAGCAAAAATCGTTTCCTGCTTTGTGTTAAATTCAGCAGCAGATCATCTGGACTTGAGCTCTGAGATGCTGCACTTTAAGAAATGCATTAACAGTGATGGGTTCTGCGTACATTCCAGCTAAGTTCAAGGCTGTTCCTCATGCTATAACATGACATTGCATGACATTGAGATACAGAGTTCAACCAGATACAGTACAGAGACAGATTATCAGATGAGGGCTGTGGCTGTTGTTTCTGCTTGTTTTTAGAGATGGATGGTCTCAAAAGTAAAGATTTTTTTATTGCTGATGTTTTATGTTCCTAGGGGGAAATCAGGCAGATGACGTTTGTCATGGGTGATGGCAGAGCTGCTAAAAATCATTGCAGACTCCATCAGCCGGTGTGTGGCGCCTCAGTGGACTCGTGGAGCTCCAAAACGTCTCGTAACACACAGGTACAAAAGAATAGAGCTACATGAGGCTCATATTAGATGTTTCAGACAGGTTTACCAGGTTTATTTCACTAGGACTAAAAACATCTTTTTTCTAATACATCTCCAGTCTCCATCGCTGTCTTCAACCAGCTTGATAGAAGACCCGGAGTCCTTCAGTGGCAGAACAGATCCCTTTATTATGACCACCATTCAGAATCCCAGGCCTCAAACGGAGGAAGCAGACGTGCTGGTAAGTCAGTTTCTGAATTACAGCACATCCAGATACCTTAACATGCTTGCTCGAGCATTTCATAGGCATACAGTAGGCCTTAACACGCACAAACAGACATGGCCCTTATGCAATATGTGTGATTGAGCTTCAGGGAGGACGATTTTCGAGGTCTGAGAACATTACAGATGGAGATCAAGCGATTACCCTGACTTCTAATTTGTCCCCATTAAACTGTAACTGTGCTCTGTTGGTGAAATGGTCTGTGATTTATGACAATCATGAGAACGCTCGAGTGCTAAATGCTCCATCTGGGAGGACAAGAGGGCGTTCGCTTACAGTAGATCTGCTGTGCAGGAAATACTCCTGAGTTAATAAATGACCAGGAGAATCATTACGGTTTCTCTGGCTTTTTGTAGTTTGAGCCAAATAAATGCAATTTTAAACAAAATGTTTGTATTAATTAAATGGGAACAATGACAAACACTCTTGTTAACCAAAATCAATGTGCTAATAGACATTTCTATGCCTATTTATTTATATTGTACATTTTCATCCTTGTACATTCCCCCAGTCCAAAGACATGCATGGTAGGTTGATTGGCATCTCTGGAAAATTGTCCCTAGTGTGTGATTGCGTGAGTGAATGAGAGTGTGTGTGTTCCCTGCGATGGGTTGGCACTCCGTCCAGGGTGTATCCTGCCTTGATGCCCGATGACGCCCGAGATAGGCACAGGCTCCCCGTGACCCGAGGTAGTTCGGATAAGCGGTAGAAGATGAATGAATGAATGAATGAATTTTCATCCTTTATACTACATTCATTCATTCATTCATCTTCTACCGCTTATCCGAACTTCCTCGGGTCACGGGGAGCCTGTGCCTATCTCAGGCGTCATCGGGCATCAAGGCAGGATACACCCTGGACGGAGTGCCAACCCATCGCAGGGCCCTTTATACTACAGTGCAATAGAATTCTCAATTCTGGTTGGTCAGAAGGCACTGATTTGTTTTAACACTACTATATCAGCAACTCCTTCAGTAAAGAGAACGTTGTACTTTCCTGGTTCTCAGTAACATACTGTAAGCTGCATTTTTTTCAATTAAGGAAACAGCTATTTTAATGCTTCACATCCGACCACATTATACCACCCTATTGTTGACTATTTTCATTTAACCGCACATCCTGGCATGTTTTATTCCTAAATTTCTAAGCACATATGTACAACAGTAAATGTAAGTTAATTAGATAACTATGTAAACCTGATTCAACAAGCTAATCGATGCTTCACATTACTGCTAACCTACTGCAATATGATTTAGGTTAGCTTCTGATTAACTCCTGAGTAATCAACAATAACAATTAATAATAATTATTTTAAGATGGTTGCATTGATATCTTTTACGTATTATAATTTTAAATGTATGCATCAATAGAAATCATCCGATCATTAATCCCCTGTACATTTTAGCATTAGTTTTACTGTTGTTTCTAAATAATTCATAGTAGTTTCAGTTTAATATGATATAAAATTAAATATCTGTATAATCATCCAGTGTTTAAGGGGTTAACCAACCTGCAATGAGAGGTACCAAAGACTCTCTAAATTAAAAGGTCTGGCTTGAAAATAGATAGATAGACAGACAGATAGACAGACAGACAGACAGACAGACAGACAGACAGACAGACAGACAGACAGAGAGACAGACAGACAGACAGACAGAGAGACAGACAGATGAAACACCTACCAGCACTACAGTGTCATTTGAAGAGAAATGGATGGAAAATGACACAAGAGAGTTTGAGTTTATTAAGAGTCTATGCTTGATAAGGAAGATCAATAGCAACACGTGATGTTTGTGTACGCAGCTGCATACAGCAAGTGATATAAACTTAATGATATGATATTAATTCATATTCCTTCTTATAAAGCGTGTTTGATTAAGTTTAGGTCTTTGTGTTAATTAACACACGACACGGCGGTCGTTATTCACTCATAGATCTAAAAGAATCACATCGTAGTTGAGGTTGACGATTTATTAGTTCATGATTAGTTAAGCCTTAATTTTTCTACAGGTATTAATTCAGGTATTACGGCCTGGTTATTTATGCAGTGTTATTGTAAAGTGTTACCAGTTTCCATATTTAACGCATTGAATGTTACTTAAAGCTGAAAAAAGTTTGCGTTGAGTCGACAGTCACGTTATAAGAGTCGTTGTGTGTACTGTTTGCTGTCATCTGTGTGTAAGTGAAAGCTGTGTGTATGTGTGTGTGTGTGTGTGTGGTTGTGGTTGATCTCTGGGGTGAAGGCCTGTGAAGTTTTACAGTTATTACTGTGTAGTTTTCCAAAAAACGAGGGAGTGGAGTTATAAATGTTTGCTTTTCTAACCTCTTTATTGTCCACATAAGTGTTTAGTGTAAGTGTTGTAGTAAGTGGAGCAAGTTTACTTCAGCTTCAATAGAATTATAGGCTCATGGACTAGTCATAAAGTTGTTGTTTTTTCCCAGACTGTTATACAGCTGTTCCCAGTTTAAACAGCATCAGATTGGAAACAGTCTCTCTGAACATTTGGGAATTCCAGACTAATTTCATACAGCATTGTTGACATCATGACAAAAATGTCTAAACAGTTATATGTTCATTACAGTCAGGTGTTTGAAACCAGTCCAAATCTGCAAGTAATGGTTATACACCAGAAGGGGTAAATTACAGTATATTGTGCCAACATTCAAACACTTTCTAATAAAATAAGGTAAATTCCACTTAATAGGTCACATACAGCTGTGATTTAGCATATTGTTGAACCAGGGATCATTAAAACCGTGATGTACATTGTGAATGTAATGATTTTAAAAATGTAAATGTATAAGAAGATTTTCCTGTTCATTTCTAGTATCATAAATCCCAGTTTAATTGATATCTTAATCGTACAAACCTTGTATTAATACCACAAATTCCGCTGGTGAATTTCTTGAAAATAAAAAATGCAGTGGGACGATGATATAATGAGCAGTTCAATGACCGGCCATTAGTCATTTTTCATTCATCTCCAGTAAGTGGTTTATTCTGATCAGGGTGATGGGTGCGATGTGAGAATATACTCTGGATTGTATGCTAGTCCATTACAGAGCTCCATACACACACACAGTCAAACACTCATTCAAATTTAGGGGCAATTCATTGTCTCTCTGGTTTTTGCCTACCAGCGTGTTTTGGGGAAGAATGTAGAGGAAAACCACACAGACAAAGGAAAGAAGTGGTAGCCAAGTGGTTGAAATTGATTGGAATTTTGTGAGATTATATCCCAGGGCAACAAGCTACCACTGCTGCTGGGCCCTTGAGCAAGGCCCTTAACCTTCAACTGCTCAGTTAAGCAAATATTCATTCATTCATTCATTCATTCATTTTCTACCGCTTATCCAAACTACCTCGGGTCACGGGGAGCCTGTGCCTATCTCAGGCGTCATCGGGCATCAAAGCAGGATACACTCTGGACGGACACACACACACTCTCATTCACTCACGCAATCACACACTACGGGCAATTTTCCAGAGATGCCAATCAACCTACCATGCATGTCTTTGGACCGGGGGAGGAAACCGGAGTACCCGGAGGAAACCCCCGAGGCACGGGGAGAACATGCAAACTCTACACACACAAGGCGGGGGCGGGAATCGAACCCCCAACCCTGGAGGTGTGAGTTAAGCAAATACGATAAATGTAATTCGATTTGGATAAATGCGTCTGCCAAATGCCGTAAATGTAAACATGCACAACTCCACAGTAACTCGAGATCAGGATTGAACCAGGGACCCTAGAGATATGATGCTGGTAATCATATACATTTAAAAAAAATCCTTTTATAGTAAAGTCCTCTGGTTCAAGAAGAGCAGGTCCAAATTTGGGCTTCATGTTATATATATCATCATGGAAATGAATGTAAGCCTAACAATGCTGTAAGTCCAGATCTTTCTTACTCTCACTGATTTCTTTGGCATTTCCACCTTAAACAAGATGAAGTGTGGCTCATAGTTTTCTCATGCAGTGTAAGTATAGCAAAGGAAAGGGAACTTTACCCTGCTCCAGTTTCATATCAGACTATTCCAAGTCAGTGTGCCTTGGCAGTGCTTGTCTATCATCAGTGTATTCTTCTTTAACATACAGAAGTCCTGTAATTATGATCTCTCAGCTGTAATTTAATGCTCGAAAATAAACCAGATATCATAAATGTGTAATCAAAAGAAGAAAAAGTGTCAGGTATTCTTTTTAATAGAAAAACCAGTCTTTTCCCACAATTCGACCAATACACACATGTACACAGGCACTCTTATGTTCTCAGCCACTGGTTCCAAAAGCAGCTTTGAAGCATTGTGGCTTCCTATTTAAGAGAAGAGTGTGTGGAAAGTGGAGCTCTTAATAAAGTTGGAAGTGTTTCTTTCTTTTTTTTTTGCCTTTCCTGCCCACCAAGGAGAGCTGTGAAATCTCAGAGACAGAGCTCCACAGAGCTTTCAGGCAACAAAACCTTCCTCTGTAATGCATCTCCCTGAGTTGGCTCTGTTACTGGAGCAGCCCTTATTGCTAATCGTTCCTGTTTGAACAACCTCGTGGTCTTGATGCATCACAGATATTCGTTTCTCAGCTCACTTGGATGAAACCAATGATTTGTGGAATACTCCTGTGATGATTTCTTATGTGCTAACCTTTTTCTGCGTTCCATTGCCAGTCGGTCTTCATAACTTCATAAATTTTCCCAGTAATTTCTTCTCAGTTTGGGAAGAATGCTCCATCTAGGTATGCTGAATCACACATTTGGGCAGCCTACCGCATTTGGAGGCAAGAGCTATGTACCCTATTCTGCATCCCTGAGCTCACGGATGCTTGTGATTTGTTATTTGTGATTGACAGGTAGAAGTATGCATTCCCACGCAAAGAGCACGGACAATTCTTCTTCCCTTTGTTTCAAACCTGTCAGGATTCAAACTCATTACAACGATACAGCGAACTCTTTTTCTTTTGCACCTCTTTGGACAATCCTGGACAAAATTGGAATCATTTTTCCCATTTCTACTGGGTACAATCTAAGCTCAGGGACACCGAGGTACAGGAGCAGAAACGGAATGATCTACTTTTATACAATTATTATTTTGTATGTTCGTTGTAGTGAATATTGTAAAGGTATTTCATTTCTTACTTCACTCATAAACTGATCTGCTAATAAGACTAAAGTTCAGCTTTTACCAACTGATACTGACCCAGTACTGTATGTCCCTCCCTGGACCTTACTGATATTTCCTTCATGGCTAGTCTCCTAGCAGAATGTGACCTACCTTTATGGAGGTGCTGTGGGTTAAGCCTTGATTTCCTGAAGTCTGCATGTCTGGGTATGTTGGGTTTGGGCCGAGTCCTGGTGTGGGTGTATATGGGAGGTTCCAGCCCTGTCAGAGAGTATGAGAGCAAGAAAGAGTGCAGCACTCCTTTATGAACTGATGTAGCGTGTCCACTGCCACCATGTGTTTCCATGTTTGGGTTGGATTCTGCCTTATTCTGGGAGTATTTCAAAAGGGACCACATGTGAATGGACAATGGAAAGCTGCGGTAGGCCTTTTAAAAATGGTCAATTATTTCGAAGCTGTACGCATGTGTGATTGGTGGATTTGGTGGATACTTTATTATTGGTCTTCTGAATCTGTATACATTCTGTATGATTTACCTGTTCTGAGTTCATCCTTTTGAGAAGATTGTTGTTTTTGATATCAGTCCAGGAGTTCTAGCTCTTGAAACCACAAGTTCATGTTTGTGTACCTTACAACTTAATGTATATTAAATGGCTTCACAAATATACTCCAGGCCCCTGGAACATGCTGACAGTATCCTACAGGGCTCTTCTTTATGCCATTAATTAATGCATTTTTCCAAACAGAATGGCAGGATGAATCTTATCTTATAGAGTTATTTTTGGTGTGAAAAGAAATAGTATATTTATGCATCAATGAGAATGCTATGAAGCTACAGAAATTTGATTTAGATGCAGGAATCTTTTGTCCATTAGCTTCAACAGTGAATTACAATGTCCCTATATCAAATAGTGCCAGTGTTCCATTTTACCTGTTAATGATTGACAAAACATACAGTATGATTGGACTTGGGTCTGAAAAACATGTGATTGGTTAAAGTCAAGTTTGACAGCTTTAGGCTTGTTGTTTATTTTAAGTAAATTCTGCCTTTAAAACAGAACCATACTGTACATAAAAAATGCAAAAGCATTGAATGCTCCAAATAAAATGATTACAAAAAAAAAAACCCAGACATTTTTACAGATGAACTGTGAAGCTGCAAGTGGACGTCTGTGATTATTTCCGTGTTAAACTATAGATTTTTGCAACAGGATGCAATTAAAAGTAATTCACTGAATGCTAAATTACAATACAATGTAAGACATGATCTGTTCATTTATTTAATAAGCCTGCAACTTGGGTTGTAACCTAAGCACAAGGTTATAATCCAGCTACAAACCACAATGTGGTTAACATAATTTTTATTTTTTTTTTTACAGATTTGTCACTCTTTCTTATGATATTCAGGGTCTGAACCTATCAGAATGGAAATATTTTTGTCCAGCTGCCTTCTTAAAGAGACGACTATTTAAGAACTACATACCTGTGTCTTGTTGTGAATTAATCAAGTTGGTCCGTCCTTCGTGTCAGATCATCCATACAGAATGCAAATAATATCCGTCACTGGGATTTGAGCCCTGGGCTCTTCGTGTGGTCATCTATCATTGGTCAGTTCCGTTACAGCATGGCTGGGATGTACTAATGTTGTTGAGTATGGGATGACCACGTGATCTGGTCCTTCATGTGACCTTCAGCTAGAACAGTGTATTTCCTTTGTATCAGTGTTTTCCTCTTACAATACCTCTTTTAATCCAGATCAAATCAGACACCTGAGAATCCTGACCCTGTCGTCCGATGCCAGTCTATTGTGTGCTCAAGAAAATACGATTATTGTTTAATCCTCAAAGGCATCTCCTTCTTTCAAAATTCTGGTTGGCATCCAAATGTCTAACTCAGATCTGATCAGTTGTTTTTATTAAAAAGTGTTAGTCGCGCTTTACTTCTGCATGAGCCAAGTACATTTCCAACTTTCTTGCATCAGCAGCCAAAAATCTGACTCATAGCTCAAAGGAGGTGAGGCAGTAAATTGAACTAACCATGTCACCTCTGAGAAGAGTGTTACATCTAAGCTGCCACTTTGTAGAGTGATGTGCTTGATTGCTTTTAATCTATGGCATGTTGTTTAATGGAGGGGGGAGACACGTGTTAATGGAGCCGATACACATCACCTTTCGGAGTGTAGGAGATCATTCTTGCTGCAGAATTTAACTAAATTTCTACAAACCTAACTCTAAACCTAACCCCTAATCACTGAGATCAGCATGCAACGATGTAACATGCATCAACACACTTATCATAAAACACAGTTGTCTCCAATTCCTAAACTTTTGGTTCTGCAGCAAATAGTTTGATGATTGTAGACGTATTTATTTTATTAAATTACATGTATGGGGGGCACGGTGGCTTAGTGGTTAGCACGTTCGCCTCACACCTCCAGGGTTGGGGGTTCGATTCCCGACTCCGCCTTGTGTGTGTGGAGTTTGCCCGTCCCCGTGCCTCGGGGGTTTCCTCCGGGTACTCCGGTTTCCTCCCCCGGTCCAAAGACATGCATGGTAGGTTAATTGGCATCTTTGGAAAATTGTCCGTAGTGTGTGAGTGCGTGAGTGAATGAGTGTGTGTGTGCCCTGTGATGGGTTGGCACTTCGTCCAGGGTGTATCCTGCCTTGATGCCCGATGACGCCTGAGATAGGCACAGGTTCCCCGTGACCCGAGGTAGTTCGGATAAGTGGTAGAAAATGAATGAATGAATTAATTAATTATATGCATTGAATTTTAATATATCAATATATTTTTGTTTATGTACACTAAAGAACTGAGTCTTGCCCTGTTTTGGTAATTAATACATAAAAATGCGCACAGTCAAATGCTTAAATAACCTCTACTAACATTTTTAAATGAAACACAAAAAATCTAATTCAGTTTCAATACTCTAGAATTTAAAAATTCAGTTAGAACTAGGTACTGTATGTTCCTGTGAGAACATTACAATATAATTTAATACTTTTTATAGATTTTAGACCAATAAAATGGTCACAGGTTTAGGTTTGTACATTTTCCTGCATTATATAACATTTCTAAAACACTGTAGGTTTCTATTTACATATACAATTACAATATTTTCTAGATAAGCTTAAACAGAAGGGCTTACCAAAGTGCTTTGAGTCTCCATGAAAATATCCTCATTTTAGGACAAATATGGCAATATCTAAGATTAATATGAAGCTAATAATTATTGGAGAGTATTCATTGACTCAACTTCCCCTTCAGTCTCACAATAAAAGGTTCCAGACTATACTTTTTCTTGTTGCTGTGGTAGTACCATCAAGGGCACACCTTTAATGAACACCGATGTAACTTCAGTTCTAAAGTTCTAAACTCTAAAGTAGTTAAATGTACATAACGTACATGCTCATGATACAATGGATTTACCAAACCTTGAAGCTATCAACCCAGTGACAGTTTGGTATGTTTATTTCTGAGGGTGATTTTTACTTTACCACCTGGGTACCAGTACAGAGAAGGTACAATCTGTGCCAGAAACTTAAAGAGAATGTAGTAAAAGTGAGATTTGATAACCTTTTGTGTTTATTTAACTTTCGTGTTTAGAGTGGCGATTTCAAGCCGACTGATGGTTTCCGAGTGCTGGAAGAATCCAAGAGGCACAAATCCCCTCAAATCACATCTTACACCAGGATAAAGAGCAACACTAAGAACCAAGCCCAGTCCACCACTGCTAAATCCTCAGCGGAAGATCTGCTCTCACAAAAACGAACAGATCTGGGGAATGTAGATCCTTCAAAACCCTCAGAAGACATTATCGACCTGGATTCCTCAACCGATACCAGGCGCGTAAATCTGAACCATGTGCATCCACAGTTCCATGACCTAACCCTGACAGAAGAAGACCTGTTACCTTCAGGGACATACATCTCTTCTGAATCTGTCACTCGGGGACAAGGCTTAAGGGAATTCCTCAGTCAGAAAGGCCAGGGAGAACCTGAAACCCATCATGATAGATCAACACACCAAAACATGACAAGAAACCCACCTAAACATGGAGATCTGATCACAGGATCTGATGGAAAGAAGTATCGAATGTTAAGAGGACCTCCGGGACCTGCTGGTCGTCTGGGGAAAAGAGTGAGTCATACAATTGCATCAAAATAGCACAGATTTGATGAGAAATGACAAGAACCATCTTGAGGTTGACTCAAGGGGGGCTCCTCTGCTAGATTGAGTGAATAGTAGCATTACTGCATAGTACAGCAGGGTTAAAACAAGCAGCCATTCTGATTCTCCAGTGGGTGATTCATGTGGTATGTGAAGTCATTATTATCTCCCTGGGGAAGTAGTATATTAGCTGTAATTTGCCTGTCTGTCTGTAAACCAGATCAGGATGAAATTGAAATGAGTAGAATGTCCTTCATCTATCATCATGTTTCATGCAGAAGGTAATTATAACCATGTTTAATTAATCTCTACTCTCTTAGGGATTCTTCAAGACTTTGTTGACTAGCTTTAGGTTTCTAGCTTAGTAAGGAAGTTCTTCTTGTCACGCTCTCTGACAAGAAAACTTTGTTTATGGGTTTACAAACAAGACACAGTATGGAATGACATTATTTTTAGCACGTTTTGACTCGTTTAAATGTTTTGACTAGTTCAAGCCTTTTGTTTGATTCTGCAATTTGTCCTTTTGACTCCAGTGTTTTTTCTTTTTTTGACCCAAGGTTTTTTTTTTATATTTTAAATTAAGGAAGACCTTTAGTGCCGATGGCTGGGGCACCATCCAGAAAAACAGCCACAGATGATTATATCTGTTGATTTAGCAAATTATATATACCTTAGAATATTTCTCAAAGACGTGACTCATCTTATCTTGCCTCTAGTCCAAAAAAGAGAGTTTTTTTTAGGTTTTTAGGTCTGAAAATATTACTACAGCTCATTTATTAGATTGTTTAATAAGACGCTAGTGATTTTCTTGTCTTTAATATTTGACAAATGCATCCTATAAATGGTGCATGGTATTCATTTGAGTTCATGCACATTTTAGAAGAAAATAGTTCAAGCATGCAACTATAATGTTGTTTTTTTTGTTTGTTTGTTTGTCTTTTTGGACATTTTCTGAGTAGAATATTATAATAGCTCAGATTTACATTTCATATTTTCATACCTTTTGAGAAAGCTAGAATTTTTAGCCATCAGGAAAAAAATGACTTAAAGTGCATTGCTGGTGAACGGCCATCGTTTATGTCTTTGTTTTAGGGTTGTGCCGGGCCCAGAGGATACGTTGGATTTAAGGGAGACAAGGTGAGAAGGAATGTGTATGACGTGAAATCATACACATCAGAACCTAAATCTAAAATCTAGATGCATACTTCTGTGACTGACATTTTATCATGAATCTGAGGTTGTTGTACTGTATTTACACCACAGTGGTGTTGAGTTCTCAGTCTGATCAATCAAAATGTGTTGATTGATTCTTTCTAACAGCAGTTCTGCAACAATGCAGCTTCTAATCACGTGATTATGCTGTACTAAAGCATTTGTTTGAATGCTGCATTGTTAAGTTTAAACTTCTTAACTAATGTTTAGGATGTTAATGTCAGTACCTTTTCAGACATTTCGCTCAGAGTTCTGAGGGATTTCTGTATTCAGAGAAAAAAAACAAAAACGTCAGTGAGGGAAAGATTATAGCTGCTATAATGTAAGTGATAATAGGAGCTAAAAACTTTAAACTTTAACTGGCAATATCTTCAATAATAAATGTATCTATAAATGAATAAAAAGTGTGATTTTAATTAATAATACAGTGATCAGTTGTACTTTGCTTGTGTTGGGTCTAAATTTTCCTCTTTATTTTCAAAAATTATTTATTTATTAAAAATAAGCAGCAAAAAATTATATAGTAGAAAACATGGTTATGGAAATTCAGCACTGAACTCTCGACCTCAGAAATTGAGTTCAATAACAGTTGAGTCTTGTTTCCAAAATGTTTGTCTTGGATTTCTGCACCCTGAATGTCTACAGCATGAATATCTAAGTTCTTAATCATCTATGGCATGAATTTATAAAGATTTTTAAAAAAATGTTTATTTGAACCACCAGGTTGTATGTGGTTGCAATGTTAATGCTGAATGTATATAATTTATGGGTTGCCACTGTTACTTTCCTAAGGGATCCCAAGGAGAAAGAGGGCGAGATGGTCCAGAGGGTAGCCCAGGTCCTCTAGGACCGGCAGGATTACCCTCGCTCTACCTATGGCGCAACACTCAGGAGGAATGGGCTGCATTCATGGTACGGCTCCATTCTTTCATTCCCTCATTGTCACTGTGTAACTTGTGAAATTTGATAGTGTTGGAGAGTGATGGATGCAAGCCAGATCCAGTGTTAGAAAGTGACACCAACTGCAAGTTTCCCAGTCCCACTTTAGCCCTAAAGGATCCGCCCTGTGTGCACTACAACAGAGTGACCGAGTCATGGCTGCGTCCCTGCTGGACTCTATTTCTGACTGTAAAATCGAACTTTTGCCCAAGACCACAAGTCTGACTTCAAGTTGGTTGCCTGTAATTGGAAACAGTTGTGCAATTTTGGGGCTATGTTCCTCTTGTGTGCATGTGTCAGGGCTTGTTGGTTTTTGGTGTATCAGGAGCCAGGTGGGTAAAGACCAAGACAAGAATCAAATCAACAAGAGTCATCTATCAGTCAACCTATGATGGTGGTTGATTCATTAACGTGGTGCCTTTTAACCATTAAAACTATTTTCAGTGAATTTAAGAAACCACGGCTTATTTCCAGAGAATGTCTCAATTTTGTTCTTCAATAAATAAGTAAATGATTGACTTAATGATGACTTTTGTTATCAGCTGATTGATTCACATAAATCTAATCATTTCACTTTTAAAGTGGTCTTGTCTGTCAGTCTAACATCAATAAAAAAAATAATGCAAAATAACTTGCTTTTCTACGTCCTGTTAAACATGTGACAGTATCTCAGAGGAGTGAATGTGTTCAGGTGTGACATAGACGAGTGACATAGGAATGAACCTTTTATGGACGACTTAATTAAAAGGCACAATTTATTCATGAGATTATAAATGGATTTACACATTCATGCAAACAAATCTAAATTTTTAAATACACTATATGGCTAAAACTTTGCGAACACCTGACCACAGAACAGTCCATTCCAAAATCACAGGCATTAATATCCTGTTACAATAAACTCCACTCTTCTGGGAAGGCTTTCCAATAATGTTTGGAGCGTGGCTTTGGGATTTATGATCATTGAGCTTCAAGCATTAAAGCATTAGAGCATTAAACCTTTGTCCTTGTAGTATATTTTAAATATTACATTTCAAAATAAAGTTTATATAGTTCTGTGAAAGTTTTAAGTTATTTATCTGAAACATGCACAAACATTAGTTTGTAAAAAAAAAAAATTCATCTGTTTTTAAAAATGTCTTTTAAAATTATACAAAGTTGTAAATGTTATAGAAAGAAACAGATGATCATGGACTCAGCCCTGGTATTTATTAAGCAGGATTTGTGCTTACATGAATCACCTGTGATGTTTTTGCTATTCAGTACGCTCATGTTGTATCTTTCTTTTCTCTGTGGTCATGTTTGATTTGATTATTTATGTGAAGAGTTGATTGCTGAAGAATTTTAAAGGCTTCAATATGCAGCACAGGGTCAAATGTGAAGTACTGTATATTCAGGCATTTATATAGAAAATAACAAAAAGTCAGGATGGTTATGGTAATGATATGCTTTTGGCAAAGATGATGTGTGTAATTGCCTGTGTAAGAGGCAATATTGTTCTTGCATGAGTCATCGTTGTAATTTAGTATCATGTAGGCTTTTGCCTTGGGTCAGACGTCATATTGTGAAGTATTATAAATATCTTCTGTGGTTCAAATTTAGATTTGTAAATAATAAAATAACAGCCACGCTTGTTTTATACTTTTATTTCGGATCTATTTTTTGCATCCTGTTTGTTTTTTGTGCGTGGGTGTACATTATGTGTATGCGTGTAGCCTTGACAAGGCTAAGGTTCACCGGGATTGCGGCAGATCTCTGTACTGAATTCTCGGCTATTAGCGTTTAAGGCTGATTTGTCAATGGAGCGTGGTCCACCCACAAGTCTGGAGTCTAGAGTGTGGAGTTTACCCAGAGATTTCTTTCTGAAAGGCCACAGTGTTGCAACCCAGTAAGATTTTGACAGACATGTAGATCATCTCTCAGCCCCTCTGGGCGAGCTAAAGCCAGGGTCCAGCTCTCCTGGAAGGTCTGAAGCTCACCTTCTCCAGGTCGAGCTGAACCCGAGCCAAGACAAACGATGTAGAGAGCGGAGGCAGTCTGGGTGGTTTAAAGAGTTTAATGTGTCTCTGTGTGTCTTACTGGATGTGCCTCCACTGTCCTCTGCCTGATATTTAATCTGGCATGGAGACCTTGTACACTTGAGATTCAATCACAGATGGTGGTACAGTTGAGTTACCTTAGTGTGACTAGACTGGATGCAGCTTTACTACAAAACACTTCCTTACATCATTTCTGTCTGTTTTGCAGAGAACTTCATATTACCATGTGTTAATGGCAGGATGGCCTGTAAGTAACCATAAGCATCAAATCTACTGTATAATTTATGCTTCTTTTGGTCATTCTATCATTGTGAATTTAAATAATCATCCCCTACAGAGAGAGACTGGGCCTCCTGGAGCAATGGGGCAAATGGGAAGTCCTGGACCACCTGTGAGTGCACAGACACACACCATCAAATACACCATCAGTAGAGTAAAAAGTGTTGATTTTAGAAATAACCTGCACTGAGATGACTCAATGCATTCAATACTGTTTTAAACACAGCCTGATGTACTTAATGCATGATGTATTACCTCACACTAGTGTTCACACTAATCCCAATATAAAGCGTAATCTGAAACAGAAGAAGACGAGTTTCCTTTGAGTCGAGATTCCTTCTCATGCCGCATCACTACTGGCTTATTCCACAAGGACCTAAAGATACATCCAGATTTCTGTAAAGCTGCTCTGTGATAATGTCTATTATTAAAAAAATAAAATTGAATTGAGAGCTACTTGTTCTGCCTCTATATCATTATAGGGGATGCCAGGAGAGCCAGGAGAGAGGGGACCTCCAGGTCAACAAGGTGACATGGTAACCAATCACATTCTCCACTTCATCAATCTCTATGTTAAAATTATTATCAAGTTGTATTTTAAAAATGTATTATTTATGGCTTCTTTATCTTGCTTTGTTTACTACCATTATAGTCATTAATCACTTAGAACTGCTGATATGGGGTGATAGGATTAGCTGCTGGAAGATGATATCATTGAGAAAATGATTGTGAGTTTTCCGGCTTACAGAGCATTACATAGATAAAAAAGAAATGAGCTATGCCCTAATGTGTGGTCAAATAAATTAATTAATAATAATTAAATAAAAAGAGTGATGTGTTCTATGGGAATGAAACATCCTTATTATTATTATTATTATTATTATTATTATTATTATTATTGTTATTATTATTAGTGTATCATGTCAGTAGTGTCTAATGACTGCTATTACTTTTGATTGAGGTATAAATCTGGGTATAAAGTAACCAATCAGCTGGTTTTTATGGATCAGAAATTATTTTAAGTGCTTAATCTGGTCCTTAGTCATGAATAATAATGCTGATATTCTATTCTCATGTCATTTTTTTGCCCCGCACCTTTCTGACAGGGTGATGTGGGTCCAAAGGGTGTGCGTGGCCGGGCAGGGACCACAGGAAGAGACGGAGAGAACGGGCTGGATGGAGAACCAGGTCCTCCAGGAACACCTGGTCTGCAGGTAAGGGGAACCAAACTCACACTAGAAAAAAAGCATAAAAGCATCCAGAGCAGAAAATAGTCATGTGTAAATTAGTTTTGTGTTAAACTGCTAAACCCAGTGCTTATATGTTAAATCACTATCAATGCATAAGTGAATCAATCATACATGTCTCCTGTCCTATTGTCGTATAAGGGGCTTCGGGGGTATAAAGGAGAATCAGCGCCCCCTGGAGACAATGGAGAACCGGTACACAATGAGACACTTTATATTACATGTTGTGGTCTATTGCCAAATTTCTCATTATGTGACATGTCTTCTGCTCTGTGAACTTTAGGGTTTTCCAGGTGCTCCAGGGCCCAGAGGGGACAGAGGAGAGACTGGATTAAAGGTAATATTATGCCTTTGTTAAACAACAGTAAGCAAGTCGCAAAAGGTAAAGAAGTTTTGAAACAAATGCCAATCATAGAGGATCTGAGATATCTGAGGTATTTTACTAGATAATTAAGAGATTATTGATTATTTGCACTTTGTACATAACATCAGTTAATTACCTAATTGTGTCTGCTGTTCTGTTTGTTAGTTTTATAGCATTGTAGATGAAAACTAATAATAGTGTGCTTTACATACTGTAGCAAGCACCAGAAATAATAAACAATGTTGGAACAGCAGTGATCAATCAAACAATTAATACATTTATTCTAGGCAAATATTAGGAGTTACTGCCACCTAGTGGCCTGGAAAAATTCCAGCACTTCCTATTCTCTAAGGATATAGATTACGGATCATTACAGACTTTACGGATATACATTTTTTTTAGGAAGAGGTCACTAAGACTTATATTAAATATACAACTACATAAATGTATATTGTAATTATATGACATCACATGGCTTTGTGTTTGTGACTCATGGTCTATCTTAGGGTTCAAAGGGTGAAGTTGGGTCAACAGGCTCTGTTGGTCCTCCAGTAAGTAATTGTTTTATTTCAGCTAATATAGAATTTTATGAATGGAGTATGTTACTTCTGAATTTAAATACTTGTCTCAGAGGAACCTCAGGCAGATGGTTTTTGATTCTCCTTATGAGTTTAATCACTTCCTCCTTAGATCCATCCATACATACAACTGTTCATCCATGTATCTGTCCATCTATCTATTTAACCATTCATCTATCTATTTCTGCATGTCGGCATCCATTCATCTTTTCTTTCAGCTAGCCGTTTGTTTTCATATTTGTGCATCCATTCAACCAATTCACCCATTTATATATTTTTATTTATATTGCGATTCCGTACTAAATCTATTAATTCAGACCTCCGTCTAATATCCATCCATCCATCTATCTAGCTATCCTTCCAAGCTTCCAGCTATATAGCTATCCGATTACCAGACGTGCAACCATTAAGTCATCTATTATCAGTTCATCCATCAGTCCTGTGCTCTATCCCTCCGTCCTTCCATTTATTCATCCATCCATCCATCCATCCATCCATCCATCCATCAATCTATTCAGGCAAAAATCCATACATCCATTATTCATATGAAATATACAGTATTTGTCCAAATACATACAGTATAGACACCTGAACCATCACACCCATACTTTCTTATTAAACTTTCAGTTTCAGATTTAGTCCACCTTTGCTCTTATAATAAGCTCCATCCTTCTGTAAGGGCGGAGCATTTTGGAGCATGGCTGTGTGGATTTATGTTCATTCAGCCACAAGAGCATTAGTGAGATCAGCGTTTGTCTGTCTCTGCTTTCTCTCATTAGGGCCCAGTGGGTATCAGAGGAGTTGAAGGGCATCCTGGAACACCTGGGCCAGAGGTGTGTTATACGCTACATTAATATGATTTAGGAAGAATATTATCGCTTACTTAACGTTATTTTGCTGAGTAAGAATTTTTTTTCTTTCATAGGGGGATCCTGGGCATGATGGGAAACATGGTCCTCCTGGAGCAATTGTGAGTTAAGTTATATGTTATAAAAAAGTTACATGAATCACGTATGTCAATCTGCTTCATAAGATACACATTAAAGATTTTTGTTTAAAGATGAAATTTTGTTCTTGCTTGTGTGTGTGTGTGTGTGTGTGTGTGTGTGTGTGTGTGTGTTTGTTCGCAGGGAGCTCAAGGGGCTACAGGGATGGTTGGGGCACAAGGAGTTAATGGCTCTGAAGTGAGTATTAAAAGAGACTTGAGTTAAAATAAAAGTTTTATTTATATGTTTTCATTGAGTGTACAAATAGTCTGTAGACCTGAATTTATTGATGTTGGTTCTTATAGGGAGATTTTGGACCTACAGGCCCAGTGGGACGAAAAGGCCCTCAGGTGTGTACTGTTTCACATCCACTGATTGAATTTCAAGAGAAAATAATGCTTCATATGTCCATTTGTCTGTCTGTTTCCTTAAGGGTCCTGCCGGTATACAAGGAATCAGAGGCCTCCCTGGTCTGCCAGGACCACAGGTAAACAGAAGTAAAGAAGGTGTGGCCTCTGTACCTGTCAGTCTCATTAGAGGAGGTGTGGCCTCTGTACCTGTCAGTCTCATTAGAGGAGGTGTGGCCTCTGTACCTGTCAGTCTCATTAGAGGAGGTGTGGCCTCTGTACCTGTCAGTCTCATTAGAGGAGGTGTGGCCTCTGTACCTGTCAGTCTCATCATAGGAGGTGTGGCCTCTGTACCTGTCAGTCTCATCATAGGAGGTGTGACCTCTGTAGCTGTCAGTCTCATTAGAGGAGGTGTGGCCTCTGTACCTGTCAGTCTCATCATAGGAGGTGTGGCCTCTGTACCTGTCAGTCTCATCATAGGAGGTGTGACCTCTGTAGCTGTCAGTCTCATTAGAGGATGTGTGGCCTATGTACCTGTCAGTCTCATTAGAAGAGGTGTGGCCTATGTATCTGTCAGTCTCATCATAGGAGATGTGACCTCTGTACCTGTCAGTCTCATTAGAGGAGGTGTGGCCTCTGTACCTGTCAGTCTCATTAGAGGAGGTGTGGCCTCTGTACCTGTCAGTCTCATTAGAGGAGGTGTGGCCTCTGTACCTGTCAGTCTCATTATAGGAGATGTGACCTCTGTTCCTATCAGTCTCATTAGAGGAGGTGTGGCCTCTGTACCTGTCAGTCTCATTAGAGGAGGTGTGGCCTCTGTACCTGTCAGTCTCATTATAGGAGGTGTGGCCTCTGTACCTGTCAGTCTCATTGGAGGAGGTGTGGCCTCTGTACCTGTCAGTCTCATTAGAGGAGGTGTGGCCTCTGTACCTGTCAGTCTCATTATAGGAGGTGTGGCCTCTGTACCTGTCAGTCTCATTGGAGGAGGTGTGGCCTCTGTACCTGTCAGTCTCATTATAGGAGGTGTGGCCTCTGTACCTGTCAGTCTCATTGGAGGAGGTGTGGCCTCTGTACCTGTCAGTCTCATTATAGGAGGTGTGGCCTCTGTACCTGTCAGTCTCATTATAAGAGATGTGACCTCTGTATCTGTCAGTCTCATTATAGGAGATCATCTCCTATAGGAGGCTTGGCCTTTGTGCATTAAGCAAAGTTATGATGCAGCCTTCTTGCATGTTACTCTCCTTTAGATGTTAGTATTGCATGTATAATCCCACCCCTTATATTTGAATAGTAAAACACAATGCACCTTAAACATGATATATCTGTATCATTTTTTCTCACCTATATTTTCTGCCAGGGACCACCAGGAAATGATGGACCTCGTGGACTTAAAGGTCCCATTGTAAGTTTCCAGACTGAAGTTCCTGATCTGAACTATCTAATCGGAAATATAATATCTAAAAATCGGAAATATCCTAATCTAAAAATACAGTACATGTGCAGTGTTGCGTCTGTGGTTTGTCTGTGTAGGGAAATGACGGTCCAGTGGGAAACAGAGGACTACATGGAATGGAAGGGCCAATGGTAAGATGCTGTTGTTTTGTTTTCTCTAACAAGTACAAAAGTCATTTGTGAGTGAAGCTTTGACATTATTGTTGTTTTTGTCACAAAATAATAAATGAATAAATGGCTACCATGCTGCACTGACCAACGACCAGCCACAAAGCTCACTGCTTCACACTGTATCATTCTGTGGCCCAGTGAATAAATTTACTACTGAGTTTTCTTCTTCATTAGGGCACAATTGGAGATCCAGGTCCAAAAGGCTTTCTAGGCAACACAGTAAGACATCTATAACTGAACCGTATAATAGGATTATTCTATTTAGTTGTTTTGCTGTCTTTTTTTAATCAGTGTGAATTATCTAGGGCAGCAGAGGTCCGGATGGAGAGAGAGGTGCTCCTGGACCGAAAGGAGAAAGAGTAACAGTCCACTAACCAATAGTTTGAGATAATAATAACATAATAATAACCAATGTGCTAGAGTTTGAATCACTGTATTTGGTGTCATCTTTCTGCTCTGATGCATTCAGGGTGCACCTGGAGCACCAGGAATTATGGGTCCTCAGGGGGAGAGAGGTCAGTCTGGATTTCTTGGATTATCTGGGGACAAAGGTCAGCCAGGGTCTCCAGGTATACAGGTACGGTTATAGTGAACTTAACCTGTTGCTGGATTATTCTGCCACTTGTTTGAGATGCAGACCAGCCAGTTCATGAACTTTATTATTGGCCAAATGTCTTTCTCATTCACTCCCCTTGTCATTGCCTGCTGTGTTTTCTTTCCTAGGGTGAAGATGGTGAAGTGGGTCCCCAGGGAATGATTGGAAAAGAGGGCCCAAAGGTCAGAGCGGTTTAATGCAGTTTATGACTTTCGGGTCTAGACAAATATCATCTGGAAAAGAACTTAGCTTTTGACATTGATCACATTTACTCACTTGGACAATCTTTTATAAAACAAATAAAAGTTGCAAACACAAACCTTTTGTCTAGAATGTCCTCTGATTTCACTGTGATCTCATCCAGCTGGTCCGTACATTATATATTATATATGTATACAGTTTACTGTTCGATTATGTTTATGTTTTTTTTACATGATCCTTGACATAGGGGACTAGGGGTGTATCTGGACATAATGGAGAACCAGGGACCAGAGGACAACGGGTAAGATACACTTTTGATTCGATATGAAACAAAAGAAAAGTAAAGCATTAAAAAAGGAACATTTCTGCCTACAGGGACGAGCAGGTCAACATGGGCCCCCTGGTGGGTTTGGAGTTCCGGTAGGTCCAGAAACAGATTTTTATAACGGAATTAAAAATGTATTTTTGTTTGTAGTGTGTGCTGTTATGCAGTTGGTGTGTGTTCTCTGTTGGCAGGGTCTCAAAGGCCCACCAGGGACTGAGGGAGCAGAAGGAAAGCCTGGTACACAGGTTCCCATTTTATAACTTATCAACTTAACATTACAGTTTGCTTTATATGTATGTGTCTGTATGACTAGTTTCCTAAAGGCAGTGGTTACAGGATGTAGAGATGAACACTGCAAAGAAGCCCTTGGACGGTGTGAATAAAAATCTGTGGTCATCAGTTATAGTAGTAGTAGTTTACTTTTTTACACGTGATTACATAATGAATTATAGCAAGAAAGCACTGCTATAATGACAAAACTGCTTAGGCTGTATTCAGGTCTGGAATTAGATCTTAATTGCACACTTTGGTTTTCAGACCTCATATACAAGTACAAGTGCATGCTTGAGCATTATTGTTATTTTATGTAGCTTTATGTCATTTTATGTAGCACCACATTTATTGTATATATACAGTATATATATATATATGTGTGTTTGTGTGTGTGTGTAAGAATGAATGAATGAATGAATAAATAAATAAATCATAGGTCACCGACAATATGAATTTAAAAAACATTTTGTATTTATATTATAATAAAAAGGTCAAAGAATAATAATGGAGTAAATGTACACCAGATTTTTTTTTCTATCAGTCATTATATAACAATAGAATCCTAAAAGAAGGTGTACTGTTTTATCTGTTTTATTTGTAGGGTGTTCCTGGTTCGGCTGGAAGCTCGGGAAATAAAGGACTTAAAGTGAGTAATGCTATTATTAGTGTTTAATTCAAATGTTCAGCTACAGCGGATTTGGACAAAACACTTACACATGACTTTTAACCTCTGGCACATGAACAGTCACACTTTGCTTTTGCAGAAGTAGAAGTTACACGTACGGCGTTCACATAAACGTCACACAAGTCTGAGAGGGGTGATGAGATCACACGTAGTGAAGTTTAACAGGACTTCGGACATTGCAAGCTGCCTTAGAGACAGTTTATATTGTATACGAATGCATGTGTGTGAATGACAGATCTGTGATCATGTGTACAAGTACAGTATTTAGTGTCTTCTTTTTTCTTATTCTACTTTTCCCATTAGGGTAAACAGTCGAAACTCTATCCTCGGCATCCTCTACTCTCACACCAAATTACCTTCATGTCCTCTTTCATCACATCTATACTGCATATCTCCTCTTTGTCCTTCCTCTAGACCTCTTACCTGCAGCTCCATCTCCAACATCCTTCTACCAATATAACCATCTCCCTTCTCTGTACATGTCCAAACCATCTCAATCTAGTCTCTCTGACCTTGTCCCCAAAACAGCCAACCTGAGCCGTCCCTCGGATGTGCTCGTTCCTAATCCTGTCCATCCTCGTCACTCCTAAAGAGAACCTCATCATCCTCATCTCTGCTACCTCCATCTCTGCCTCATGTCTTTTCCTCACTGCTACAGTCTCTAACCCATACAGCAGAGCTGCTCTCACTACTGCCTTGTACGCATTTCCTTTCATTCATAAGTACAGTATTAAGTGTAATATACAATAACATTTATGTCAAATCTAGGGTTCCCGTGGATTAGCAGGAGAACCCGGAAAAAGCGGAGCCCCAGGTTTACCGGTAAATATTATGTAATATAATGTTTCAACTAATTTAACTGGAAGTAGCATCAGTCTGGTGTATTTGGTATCATTTCTGACCCAGAAAGCTGCAAACAGTAGCGTAAAACAAAACAAAACAAAACAAAAAAACTGGCAAACTGATTACATACTAAAACTGTAAATCACATAGTTTCTAAGGTATTTGTGAATGACATGTTTTTAAAAGGTTTACAGACATATTTTAAAATAACAAACAGCACCTTTAATTATAATTCTTTTAATATATTGCTCATGGTAGAAGAGAATTGACTAGAATGTGAGTGATGAATAGGGATGAATGTGCTGTCAAATGTATGAAAGTTATTTCTATAAGCTTCTGTTTTGTTTTTTTTAAATACGCCATCAAATGATCTTAACTTTATGGATTTTTTTATATTTACAATGTGAGAAAAAATTATACTTATACAGTAGATTGGGTTTTAAGATACAAATGTATAAAATTTTTGGAACCTGATATATTTACATGCACATACTGAGACGTTACATACACATACTTTTGATAAGAATGAGTATTATTTTTCTGTTATATACTTAGCATTGCTATTATTATTACTATTAGTATTTTGACAATTTATAAGGACTTATTATGAAACTTCTGGTGTGAGAAGATGCATATGTGTTCATGATGAACAGAAAAGGTTTCAGAGAATATCCAGTTCTCTGGTTTTAATAAACGGGTGATTTGGTATTCTTTTATTTTTATTTAAATAATAATAATATTTGAATCTAGGGCTCAGCTGGCCGACCTGGTCAAGACGGCAGCCTTGGAGTAACAGGAGAGAGGGTGAGTTTCTCCTACAGCATTGAAGTGAAGTGAAGTGAAGTGACGTGACATACAGCTAAGTACGGTGACCCATTCTCAGAATTCGTTCTCTGAATTTAACCCATCCAAAGTGCACACACACAGCAGTGAAAACACACACACCTTCAACACAGACCCGGAGCAGTGGGCAGCCATTTATGCTGCGGCCCCCGGGGAGCAGTTGGGGTGGGTTCGGTGCCTTGCTCAAGGGCACCTCAGTCGTGGTATTGCCGGCCCGAGACTCGAACCCACAACCTTAGGGTTAGGAGTCAAATTAGGCCCATGTTCCATGACATGAGTTAATCCATTACACACTTTATGTAGAGCTTCTTAACAGAGGGATTACAAAACCCTAGAAACAATAATCATCCGTGAGAAACGTTTATGATCGGAACACAATGATTAAACTACACTGCATTCAGAAAACTAAAGGATCCTTTAGTTTGTGTCTCTGGAAGAACCAGGAATGAACCTTACAACTAGGAAACTAGCAAAGGGGGGGTGTTTACTTGTAGAAAAAGTGCTCTTCAGCTCTTTAGAAAGCTACAACCATCCAATGTGCCTGTGCACACATAATGTTAACTGGATGTAGGATACAGTTAATATGGTTAACTGAAGCCTTTTTTGATAGAGCTAAAGTTTTATTCTTTAATTGGATATCTAACTATCTATCTATCTATAGTGCGGTGGTAGCTCAAGTGGTTAAGCCTCTGGGGAGGATCTGGGTTCAAGTCCCAGCACTGCAAGCAGCCACTGTTGGGCCCTTGCTCTTCAAGTGGTGCTGTATCATGGCTGACCCTGTACTCTAACCTCAACCTCCAAATGTGAAGAAAGAATTTCACTGTGATGTAATGTGACAAAAATAATGACTTTTATTCTATTCTATAAATCTATCTAACCGTAAACTAACCCTTTTTAGCAA
Source organism: Tachysurus vachellii (assembly GCF_030014155.1). Classification (NCBI taxonomy): domain Eukaryota; kingdom Metazoa; phylum Chordata; class Actinopteri; order Siluriformes; family Bagridae; genus Tachysurus; species Tachysurus vachellii. The sequence continues at coordinate 22,470,132 of NC_083471.1, read as the reverse complement.
GATGTATTATTATTTACAGATGATCCTCTACATGACACCTTTTTGTGTCTCCTCGACTCACGACGAAATCACTTTAACACATCTGGTGTTACGTACGTAGAGTAGATGCACATGTCTGTTGCAACTTTGTGTTCTCTTCCCTCGAGTGAATGATTTCTATACATTCTTCACACTGCACTGTATTTTATACTCATCTCTTGTACTTTTGTTTTGTATTTTCTGCATTGGAATAATGGTAAACATGTACTGTCATACATTTAAGTCTTACTCTAATCCAAAATGAGTGTTTTCTGTTTGAAATTGTTGTTTGAATACGCTTCCTGTTCCTAAGGGTTTATCGGGGAATCCAGGAGCCGAGGGTTCTCAGGGGCCTGTGGGAATGTATGTAAGTGAAATCTTGTCTTGTCAGTTGAAATATTGCTGCTTTGACACTGAGCTACGTGTTCCATCGCTCAGTAATGTGTTAACTACCTGCTCATTTCTGATTGTGTGACTATGGAAGTGTCACCTGTTTACACACTTCTATTTAAAACCACACATTCAGCCGATTAAAGGAGCAGTTTGTCATTTCCTGAGATGAATTTCAAGCACAATAAAAACGTAGACAAGCCTTTGTATTTCCTCTAACTGTGCCTGTGCCTTTGATGATACTCTGTTTGTATTTTGGATAGACTATGCAGCTCTGTTATAGCTAGGGGAGGAGCTCATTTCTGGGCCAGAAAAATTGAGGCTTGAATAGAAAAAAATTAGCAATATTTATCTCATTTTTAAAAATATATATTTTTTTAATTATATGAATGTCATTAAGTCTAGAAACATGTTTAAGAAACTAGAAATTGCACCTTTAAAATAAAATAGAATTTAATAACTCTGGTATATCTGGTATGTGCTGAATTTGTATATTTTGGTGTCTGTAATTAAATATTATTTATGATATTATGTTTTTCTAGGGTTATCCAGGGCCGAGAGGCTTACAAGGAAGGCCTGGCCATATGGGAGAACGGGTGAGAGAAGGTTTTATACTGTTTAAATTAAAATCATATATTCTAGACTACATTCAGGATTTTTTTTATGGTTTGATATATTGTGCATAAGTGCTCACAGTTAATGATTGTTTTTAGGGTGAGCCTGGAGTAAGAGGAACTGTTGGGAAACCTGGACAGAGGGGACCCCCTGTAAGCAGAACTACATCTATTTATTATACTATATGACCCTTAAAGGAGCAGTGTGCAATGTTAGGAGCTCTCTGCTGTCTGTGAGATGGATTACAATTGAAGTTAAAATTATGATAAGGCTTTAGTTTGCCACAATAAAATTTCCTTTCCCTCTGGTGTGGCTCGTAAATTGTGAGGTTAAGCGGAAAAGGAAGAGTTGTGCAGCTGCTTTGTTAGAGCTGATTTCAGGGCCAAAAAAAATCCAGATTTCGTTAACAGTAACTTTGAGTGTAGTTAACCGTGGGGCAGTGGTGGCTCAAGCATTTAAAGCTGTGGGTTGTTGATAGGAAGTTTGGCCTGTGCCTGTGCACACGTAAGGTACTGTTTAACTCACGCCTATTTTGATAGAGCTAAAATTATATTCTTTAATCAGATATTATGGGGGTCACGGTGGCTTAGTGGTTAGCACGTTTGCCTCACATCTCCAGGGTTGGGGGTTTGATTCCTGCCTCTACCTTGTGTGTGTGGAGTTTGCATGTTCTCCCCGTGCCTCAGTTTCCTCCCCCGGTCCAAAGACATGCATGGAGGTTGATTGGCATCTCTGGAAAAATTGTCCGTAGTGTGTGAGTGCGTGAGTGAATGAGAGTGTGTGTGTGTGTGTGTGCCCTGCGATGGGTTGGCACTCCGTCCAGGGTGTATCCTGCCTTGATGCCCGATGACGCCTGAGATAGGCACAGGCTCCCCGTGACCCGAGGTAGTTTGGATAAGCGGTAGAAGATGAATGAATGAATGAATGAATGAATGAATGAATGAATGAATGAATCAGATATTATAGCATCTGTCTGTCTTTGGATTCTTAGGGCCCTCCTGGTACAACTGGAGAGAGGGGCCCACCTGGACCTCAGGTGTAGTGTTAACCTTGTGCTAAAGATAAAAAAATAAAGGATCTTACAGAAAAGAATCTTCTTCTTAAGTATTATCTTATATTTTGCAGGGCCGCCAAGGTGAGATAGGACCAGCTGGAATACAAGGACCACCTGTGAGTATCTCTTACTGCAAAAACTTTCTTGTACATGCAGTAGTGCTGTTGAATTCTTAATTCTGACTTGTCTGAAGACATTTCTTAATTATTTACAAAGACGCTCTGAGCTACAAGTCAAATCAAAGGTTTTTATTAATTTACTTGACCTCATACATCGTTTCTTAAGTAATGACCTACAAAAAGTGGTGAATGTACCACAGTTATTATGAATGTACCACATTATTAATATGGATACAGTTGAGACTCACTGAGAAGACTTTTATTTTGTATTTTTGGAAGGAGTCTTCAGTGTTAGTGGTTTGCAGTCTTAAAGCTGTGATTTTCAGGTTTCTCAATACCATGACAAGTTGTTTTTTGGGTTGTTAGACAGAAAAAAAGGAGAGAATGAGAGATGATAGAATGACTCTTTAAAGCTGTTGGAAAGAAGTGATAACAAGCGCTAATACGTTTTCTACAACACTAAATGTGACAATACCTGATGAAACGTACAATTTCTTAATTTTTGATATGCATTTTTAAATGGCTTTGGCATAAGACAAATAAAATACTTTAGAGCATGTTGTTAGAGGAATCTAATTAACATTAGGATGGGTTTAGCTTTCCCTACATGAAAAACGTTACCTACCTCTGAATAATTCATCATGGTTGCCCAGTTTCTGTGTCCCAAACCCTATATACTGTCCATATAGAGGCTGCAGTATTATAAATTATTATTACTGATGCTGATTGGCATGCATTTAATACACTATTATGCAGTTTGGGAGCGTATTTGAGGTTTTTTATTTTTATTTTAACTAATGGGAATTTAGGATCTTTTTAGTGAGTCATATGATTTGACTCAGCTCACAAAAAAGAGTCAACTCTTTTAACTCTCAAATGAGAGCTTGGCAGTGGTATCTCAACTGGTTAAGGCTCTGGGTTGTTAATTGGAGGATCGGGGTTCAAGGCCCAGCCAAGCTGCCCCTGATGGGCCCTTGAGCAAGGCCCTCAACCCATCCCTCCCGCTGTATCATCGCTGCCCCTGCACTCTGACCCCAACCTCCTCAGTTGGCGATAATAAAGGCTTCTCCCCCCGTTCTAATCCCTTCTGATTATATATAGTACAAGTAGAATATCTTTGTCATGCTTCCTTGTGCACACACATACACACACGCACGCACGCACGCACGCACGCACACACACACCAACTGTTTGTTAACTGTTCTCTTGTAACAGAAGACATTTCTTATTTATTCATTACACATCAAACTGAATACATACTATACAATCCTTTAGAGTTTTATAAATTCTTTTGCTTATCTACAAACACACAAAACACACCATACTCACAACTTAATAGTAGATGAACATACTAAACGTTACATTTCATGTCCACATGGTGGTACTGCTGGTGATGCCCCTGGTTTCCTATCACTCGTGTACAATTTCAGGGTTTAGCAGGTCCACCAGGCACTTTGGGAACACCAGGGAAACCGGGTCCTCCTGGCAGTCTGGGACCACAAGGGCCAAGTGGAAAAACGGGGCCTTTTGGATTGCCAGTGAGTGGGTACTCCTCATTTTACTCATCATACCACTGCAACCTAATATGTAATGAACTGCACTGTACATAATGAGTAACACTGATTATTTATCCTGACTGTCAGGGAGCACCAGGAGCTGCTGGGAGAGTCGGACTATCGGGAGAGAAAGGACAGCAGGTACACGTTTTTCTTTGGTTATCTTTTGATGCCTTTATCAAGAGCGACTTACACTTCATCTCATTTTATACAAGCGAGCAATTGAGGGTTAAAGGCCTTGTTCAGGGGCCCAGCAGTGTCAGCTTGGTGGACCTGGGATTCAAACACTCAAAATTCCGATCAGTAGTCCAACATCAGAACCACTAAGCTACCACATCCCCTAAGCTCATAGAGTGTAATGTGAGTGTATGAGTGTATTGTGCTCTGCCCTTGTACCCTGTACAGGGTGTCCACCAGATTGTGCTCCAAGTCCCCTGGGATAGGCTCCAGGTTCCTTGAGATCCTGTGTAGGAAACAGTTGAGTGTAGGATGGATGGATTTACAACCCAGTACTACAGCCCAGTTTGTAAAACTTAACTTGTAATACACTGTATAAGCCCTGCTAATGACATACTCCAGTCCGATCCTTTTTAAAAAATGCTATAGAAATAAAACTAATAACGAATGATGGGGCTGTTGTACTGTTGCGGTCCACGATAGCAACTGATAATGCTTTCATTATATTAACATACTGTCTATACCTTTGTCATTGTTCGCTGGATTTGCTCCCAATCCGACTGGTCAAGTTGTTCATGTTGTATGACATCATATCTCAGAATCTAACATCTGTACATTACTGTAGTATAAGAGGAATGAACCATTCTGTGACATTCTGTAAGAGGAAAATAATCAACTTCAGAGTAATAACAGTAAAGGACTTATTATTGTTAATGGCATTAATATGATTTCTCCTATAAAATCAAACCATGGGTTTTATTTCTTGGTTATTCCGTTATTCTGAAACTTTTGTGATTATACAACTTAATTATTCCAGTGAATTATAAACACACACACACACAGACGTTAAAAAATGTGAACATTAATTCTGATTTTTCTTCTAAAGGGAGTTCCAGGACCTCCAGGTGACTCTGGATCTACTGGTCTCACTGGAAAGCAGGTTGGTTCAGTTCCTTCTAGTCAGCAGATTACTGTAGGTCTTATGGTATGAGATACATTCTTGTAATGCATTGAAGCTCCTCCAAATAATACACTTAGTATTTTCTTAGATTATAAGTATGTTGTAATATTGTGTGCTGTAGTAAGTTCAGTGGAACGGTTCACATCTCCTTCACGTCTTTCATCTTATTGCCGTCTATCTTTATATTATTAGAAGTAGACGGTTCGGTGGATGTTAAATCTTTAATAAAGTGTGTGTTTGTGTCTCTGCAGGGATTTCCTGGTCCTCGGGGGTTAGAAGGGGCATCAGGGAGAAAAGGAGAACATGTGAGTGAGCTTGAGAAATCAACACTTAACATACGTGCTTTCAGTGCAGCTTCATGAATCATCTACACTTTATATTACTGTGAAAATATTACCTTCTTTTGTTCACTTTTTACACTTTATTTATTTGTATTCATTACTTGAATTTAGATACTAGATCAATCGGACTATATTCAAGACAGTTCACCTGTACTTAAAATTATTGTCAGATTTTGCAGCTGTTTAGACGCAACTGTTTGTTAACTGACTGTTCAAGTGTAAATAATACGTTAATAAAAAAATGTTAATAACAAGCGCAAAAGAATTCATTTACATTTCAGCATTTTTTTTATGAACAAAACACAACAAGAGGTAGGCCAAAAGTAACATGGTGCAAAATACAGAGCAAGGAAGGGAGCAGCTTTGATATCATCAGTTAGTCATCTGCTTAACTAAGTCATAGGCAAGTATCTCTGTCCTCCTGGTTGAAGTGTCACTATCCATCCATCCATCCATCCATCCATCCATCCATCCATCCATCCATCCATCTTCTACCGCTTATCCGGGGCCGGGTCGCGGGGGCAGCAGTCTGAGCAGGGGCACCCAGACTTCCCTCTCCCCAGACACTTCCTCCAGCTCCTCCGGGGGAATACCGAGGCGTTCCCAGGCCAGCCGAGAGATAGTGGAATTTTCTTCACTTTCTCTGACATCTCCTGTCTCTTCTTTCCCTCAAACAAAGCCCCTGCTATCTCTACTACACACTCCTAGTTTTTGCCCAGTACCCAGGCCACTCAGAAAAATGCTCCTGTAGCTCTTATCTTAACTTATCTCTTAATTGTCTGAGTTTTGTTATATAGTGGCGTTTGACATTTCCACTCTTCATAACTCCAAACAGAACGGCTTTGTGCTTTATTGGGGCAAAATGAACACGTTCCACTCTGTCCACTCACTCACTCTCACTCACTCATCTTCTACCGCTTATCCGAACTACCTCGGGTCACGGGGAGCCTGTGCCTATCTCAGGCGTCATCGGGCATCAAGGCAGGATACACCCTGGATGGAGTGCCAACCCATCGCAGGGCACACACACACACTCTCATTCCACTCTGTCCAATCATCTTTAAAAACATTGTCAACTTTTCTTTTCCTGGAAACTAATTTATTTCAGACTATCTCCAAAAAAATAAAAAATCCAAACAAATGATTTACAAGTTAAACATACCTTTATCAAAGTAGGAAATCCACACTTACACACAATTAGTCCCAAAACACATCCCTTACACACAATTAGTGCTCTTGAAATATGAAACGGAGACAGATCTGGATTGAAATCCCTTTGAGAAGCACTTTAAGAAGTGCTGATTTATAGTATATTATATACTTATTATACAGTGCATTTATTCATTTATTATTTCTATATATTTATATTTTATTTATATTTTAAATAGATATTTTTTATTTTATTTTCCATTTATATTTATACTTATTTATATAGAGTTTAAATAAAAAAATAAAATAAAATATAGAAATAAAAAAATGGATAAGGTCGTAAAATATTGCTCTTCTAAAATAATATACATACGTAGCTATGCAAAAAAAATCAACTTAAACTTTTAAAAGGAAACAAACTCAGTTGTGAAGGTTAAAGTTTATCGCTGCACAGCATAACACCAGGCCATAACCTCCTCTGCACCCATTCTGCATTATTCTCATATAATAATGTACATGAGATTTCACTTTCTTATTAACTTTTTTCACTTTGAGACCTTTGGGTGTTTTTACACAATAATTTTTTTTGTTGTTTGTTCTTTACTTGAATTTGGATTATAGGGCTCAGCTGGGTCTGTTGGGAAGCCTGGACCACTGGGAATTCCTGGAGGTCCGGGGCAACAAGGGCCTCAAGGGATGCAGGGAGAGAAAGGACAGAGTGGCAACGAGGTCCATATCCATAACCTCCATTAATTCCAAAATGATTTCTATACAAAGATGTACATTAGGGTGACTTAGTGCAAAAGGTGAATATTTCTTTTTCTTTTTTTAATTATAGGGGGCTGCAGGACTTGTGGGCAGTATTGGAGATCCAGGCCCTAAAGGACAGAAGGTACGCTGTACACTTTTCTTTTTTTCTTTTTTTTTATATATACAAATGATTGTGTAATCTAATAATTGTGTAGACAAAGTCATTTATCTATTTTACTTTATTTTTTACACATTTTCAGGGTGACCCTGGACTACGGGGGATCTCAGGGGATGCAGGGCCTCCGGGATACTTTGGGATCAAAGGAGAAAGAGGTCGAAAGGGTGATAAAGGCTATGCTGGATTTCGTGTGAGTTCTTACCTTCATGTGGCCTTGTGATTTATTTCTTTTTTGGCCTCTTGTGATTTTAAAATTCTTTGTTCTGACGTGTTTCAGGGTCAAAGTGGACTGATGGGGAAAACTGGACCAGCAGGATTATTAGGATTAGAGGTATACTAAGGCAGAAGTGGAGTTTTAATCCACCTGTTTTGCTTTCATTTTATATTATGTGAATGGGCACAGAATCAGAATAGGAATACTTTATTAATCCCCAGGAGGAAATTGGGTTTGTTACCACTGCTCCAAGTCACCAAAATCCAAAAAAATAGAGACTTATATACACAAGATAATATATACAAAGGATAGGATTTAAATAACTATACCAGTAAAGGTGTTTTGTTGCACAGTGAGATATGTTGTTGCACAGAGGGATTATAAAGTCTGATGGACAGGTAGAAAGGATTTCCTGTGTCCAGAAATTAGACACCCTTCTTGTAGACAGCTTCAGAGTTCTTAGTCCAGTCGAGTTTATTGTTAATGTGAACTCCCGGGTGTTTGTAAGCTATCACCATGTCCACAGAGACCCCATGGATGGAAACAGGGGCCATAGAAACGAACAGAAACGAACTGAATAAAAATAGCCAAATGTCAGTACTATTATAAAGCAAAAGATATGTTTCTATATGTTACTTTGTGCTCTAGAGTCATGCTTGAAGACCACTCTCATCAGGACAGGAATGTTTCTGTATAGGATAAAGGGTTAGTAGTTCTTTAGACAAGTGGATCAAAATCATGCAGAAATAAATGCCCCAAACAACATAACAGCACGAACCACTGTTTTCTTCTTATTCCATGTTTTCAGGAACAGTCATAAAATAATATTCTGTGGTTTTCCTGCCTATTATTTCATATAAAATTTGATACTTTGGTTTGTATTGCGATTAAATAATGTCGTTAATCATGTGGGTGTTTATTCACAGGGCTTGATAGGATTCAGAGGATCTCCAGGACAAGATGGCCAACCAGGGCCAAAGGTGTCTAATTATTTTCACTATTCTCATCTGTAAACAAGATATAGAGCTTAAATACGACAAGGTAAATATATAATCCTGTATGTTTCTTTTTTTTATTATGTTATTTTACAGGGTGATCCTGGCATTAATGGTTTGACAGGAGCTCAGGGAGAAACTGGAAAGCAGGTAACCTTCATGTTTTATAGTTTTTAAATCAAGGTTGTGGCCTTGCTTAGGGTCTGTTTATGCATATATATTGGGGGGGTGATGTAGCCTAGTGTGGGGATGTGGTGTCCTAGTGATGGGTTGTGGTAGCTCAGCGGTTAAGGTGCTGGGCTACTGATTGGAAGGTCATGGGTTCGAACCCCAGGTCCACCAAGCTGCCACTGCTGGGCCCCTGAGCAAGGCCCTTAACCCTCAGTTGCTCAGTTGTAAGTCACTCTGGATAAGGGTGTCTGCTAAATGCCGTAAATGTAAATGTAATGTAAATGTAGTGAGGGTTGGGGGACAGGGTCGGGGACAGGGTGGGGGATGTGGTAGCTTAGTGGCTAAGGTGCTGGACTATCAATTGGAAGGTTGTGAGCTCAGTTTCCAGGTCCAACAAGTTGTCACCTTGGCCCCCAACCCTCAATTGCTCAGTTGTATAAAATGAGATAAAAATGTAAGTCGCTCTGGATAAGGGCGCCTGCCGAATGCCGTTAAAGTGTAAATGTTTTTTGATTGTTTTTACTGTGTAACACATAAATTAAAAAAAATAAAAATATATTTGGCTTCTGTGACAGGGGGCAAGTGGACAAAGAGGACTAAAGGGAGAGAAGGGAAAACCTGGACCAGAGGTTGGTATATTGTTATATATATCTTCTGTCTATCTCTCTCTCTCTCTCTCTCTCTCTCTCTCTCTCTCTCTCTCTCTCTCTCATACTGAATCATCTGATAATAACCCCTGTTTCAGGGTGCTCCTGGTCTCAGAGGCTCTGAAGGCTTGATAGGACCTAAAGGTTTACCAGGAACTGAAGGTTCAAAAGGTGACCCAGGCAGACCTGGATCTCCAGGAGAAGCGGTCAGTCTCTCTCTCTCTCTCTCTCTCTCTCTCTCTCTCTCTCTCTCTCTCTCTCTCTCTCTCTATCTCTTTCTAAAATAGGCTATTAATCTGCTTTAATTTGTACTCATCACACCTAATTCCATTATTTTACGGCCCATCTAGGGTCCAGATGGCTTTCCTGGTATCAGAGGGCCTCCTGGACTTCCAGGATTAGAGGTACAGCTGGATAGAAGTTTTATTTTTTGTTTAAATATCCATATTATACATTATGTCCATAAATACACATGCAGGCTTGTCAATCTCTCACCATCTACCAATTATATTTGCTTGTGTGTGCAGGGGCTTCAAGGGAAAATGGGAGATCAGGGGTCTGTTGGACCTCCAGGACCACAGGTTAGTGTTTCAGTCCTTTAAGTGTACTAGTAATTATTATAACTGATATCATAGCAGATAAATCCTGAATCCCTACTGTTTTATCAAATCATCTGTCAACGTCATTTGAAAAAAATGAGCAAGGAATAATATCTCAAATCTAATCAACTTTATCTACTATGTCTTATTAAATGATTCTAACACATGCCTCAAAATATATTTATCAATCTTATATATTGTTTATTGTGATCTTTAATCAGAAATAATAGATCAAATGAATAGATTCAAGATATTTTAGCTTGCTAAGATGGATAAGATGGCATATTCTTCAGTGTATAACATGTTCCAGTGTGGGTTTTTTGTCTGAAACTTCCTGTTTCTTTGGAAAATGTGGGTACTTCACTTTCACTACCGATAAAATAAGTACTTAATTTAATTTAAAATGATTAAAAGTGTTTCTGTACCTTTACAAGCACCTCATTTCAAAGAAACTACTGCCATGCAACTGATCTAACTAGTTTCTTCATTTCAGGGTTTTTTCTGGCCCAGAAATGAGCTCCTTTCCCCTAGCCAAAGCAAACAGCACGGGGTTGGTTTAAGAGACGGCTTACCGCTAGAGGGCTCTAAAATGTACATTCAAGATTATTCAAGATCTCACCACATTACTAACTATATGCTTTCCTCACTTTGTTTTTTCAGGGTCCAAAGGGCATACCTGGGCTTGATGGAAGGGATGGACAGAAAGGTCAGAAGGTCAGGACACTTTTTATTCTACAATAGAATTATTTCCCTTTTTTTAATCAAGGTGCAAGTAAGGAACGCATCAAGATTTCTCTCTGTTTTGGCACCTTGGTGGTGAAATGAACTTTTACTAAATGTCCAAATGACCGAGTCACTGTCAGTCTTTAAACGCCATCTAAAGACCTCTAACACTTAAAAAAACACCTAAAAAATTTCTTGTAAATCTGTGACCTAGCTGTTAAGCTGTATCAAGTATCCACTGATAGAGACAACAATGAGGTATGTGGTACCCCATGGGCATATACCTTAAGGGGAAGTAGTAGCCTAGCGGTTAAGGTGTTGGTCTACCAATCATAAGGTTTTGAGTTTGAATCCTTGAGCAAGGCTCTTAACCCTCAATTGCTCGGTTGTGTAAAAATGAAGTTGTGTCTGCTAAATGCTGTAATGCAGTGGTCTTCACTATTTTTTTCATGTGAGCCACACTGATCGGACAAAGTCAATAGGAGAGCCACTTTCACCGCAAAGTATTCCAAGTTATTCAGTCTTAAATAGCTCATCTGCTTAAACACAATGTACAATATTGCAATACAATAATTGCTCGAGTTGCGGATGATGCATGTTCCCCATCAGTTACCTCTTTTGTCACTGTCACATTGCTTTGTTGCTGTTTATTTTGTGATTGTTTGATAAGAAATCGATCCATTTTTTAGTCCGTGTGTACAGTAAACACAAGTTGTTAACTAGCATGAAACACAAACTAGCTTCTGGCAGGCCGCCAAAAACTGGCTATTGCGCAGAACGCAGTGAGTCAGTGACGAGTCAAATAATATATATAAATATATATTATTATTTGTAATAGAGCACATTCGTTTTTCTATGCTTCCCTGATTGTTTTTAATGTTATTTAAATGAAAAATAAATTTTAACCACATGATCATATCATCGTATTATTTACTGCCATGCGAGCCGCATATTGCCATGCGAGCCGCGCAATGAGTAACACTGCTGTAATGTAATATAAATAAATATATAAATAAATATAAACAACAAAGCCCTTCTACAAACATCCAGTGATGAATCGAAACCAGCTTTTGTTTACTGACTAGAAGCTCTTATGTGTTTTTTTAGGGAAAGGATGGCAGAGATGGACAGCCTGGAAGTACCGGGAATCCTGGACGTCCAGTAATTGAATCTAGACGATTTCCACACTGTTATAAGGTTTAAATCAAAGGATATAATCAGCTAAACTAATATATTGAATTTCTCTTAGGGAAAAAGAGGGAAAGCTGGACAGAAGGGACCGAGAGGGATCAGAGGAACGAAGGTGAAACCTGACTACATCTATATAATATAATAACTAATTATGGATCTCATTAGACATCTGATTTTTTTAGACTCAATAAAACAATATTCACTGATAGATTTTCTTGTGTTGTTATTTTTCAGGGTCCCCCGGGGCCTGTGGGGTGGACTGGACCACCAGGAAGGCCAGGTCCATATGTGAGTGATATAACCTGCTTTGTTATTCCAAAATTGATTCCTAAGTCTTGTGGTATTGCACAAATTCAGCACTTTGGTTATTTATTCATGTGGTGAGGAAACCATCCAGGGTGCAGGGGGGTGTAGAAGTGTGTTAAATTTGGGACAATGAATGCTGCATCATTGGTTTTTTTTCTCCATACAGTACATTGTTTTTTCATATTGTTGAATCCTGATCATAGAATCTTGATCTGTTATTCTAGCCAATACACAGAAGGGCTTTTTTGATAAATACGGGTGTATATATGATGCTCTTTTGAATCTCAGATAAAGGAGAATTTGTAAACTTCAAGTGCAGGAAGACTGAAGGACCTAAAGATTTGTCAGAAAGCATAATAACCCTTCTCACTGTTAGATTATAGATTTTGGTTAAACTGTACAAAACAGGGGGGGGCACGGTGGCTTAGTGGTTAGCACGTTCGCCTCACACATCCAGGGTTGGGGGTTCGATTCCCACCTCCACCTTGTGTATGTGGAGTTTGCATGTTCTCCCCGTGCCTCGGGGGTTTCCTCCGGGTACTCCGGTTTCCTCCCCCGGTCCAAAGACATGCATGGTAGGTTGATCGGCATCTCTGGAAAATTGTCCGTAGTGTGTGATTGCGTGAGTGAATGAGAGTGTGTGTGTGCCCTGCGATGGGTTGGCACTCCGTCCAGGGTGTATCCTGCCTTGATGCCCGATGACGCCTGAGATAGGCACAGGCTCCCCGTGACCCGAGGTAGTTCGGATAAGCGGTAGAAAATGAATGAATGAAAGAATGAATGAATGTACAAAACAGATGGTGTATCAGTCAAGTATCTTCTGTATCGATGTCGTCTATCTTGTTCTTTGGTCTGCAGGGTTTACTAGGTGTAAAAGGAGAAAAAGGAGAGAAGGGTGAACAAGGACCACAGGTATGATTCAGTGGCAAGGCAGGACAAGGTCCGCTGTCATGTTTTCTTTTTATTTTTTTGTATTATTATTTATGAAATTCACTCAAAATAATTACTTTCTATTTAAGGTGAAAATATACTTAAGGTGTAATATTCATAAAACAGACCCCAGGTGTTCATTAACATTCAGCTGATTCACATATTCAGGATAATGGGAAATATGGTTCTTTTCAGCGAGTCAGATCATTTGACTCAGCTCACAAGTAAGAGTCTTTTGTACCCAAATGGCTCCTTAACATTATTTATTTTGTCAAAACGGAACCAGTTTGTTAATCTTTTGGCCAGTTCCTGTTTGTCTAACTATGGATGAAGTTTACACTTTACACTTTAGTGGTCAGTTGAGCAGTTGGAGGCCCAAACAAAAATTTCCCATTGGTTATGTAGTTCACTTTGGAAAACTAATTATTTATTTTCGTGGGTCTTTTAAAAGGAATGGTCATTTTTTTTCTAGGATATTTTGACTCATCGTGTCGACTTAGAGTTCAGTAGTTAGTGGTGTATCATTAGCATACGAGTCAAATTCAAATCAAACACAGTACGACATGTAGTGAAATGTTTTTTATGACTCTCCATAATATAAAAATACCCAATTAACACTAAGGTAAAAAAATAAGTTAATTGAATAAAAATAAAACACAAATTAGATACAGTAAAGTAGAAATCTAGGGCAAAAGGGGGGAAATATGGTGTAAGTTAGCATGCAATACGTATGTAAGTTAGAATATCTGAATACAATGACTGGATCTGAATATGGTGCAGTGATGCATATGAATATGAACATAGAAGGTTTGAATATTGTTAAAGTGCAAAAATGTGCATGTACTTCAAATTGGGTTACTGTGCAATTATGGAAAAGTCTGACTGAGGTAGTGGGTGTTGTGGCAAAGTCCAGAAAAAGTTCAGAAAAGGTCCAGGCTCTAGGTGTTCACCTGGTTGAGATCTCTGGTGGCCTGCGGGAAGAAGCTCGTCCTCAATTATCTACGTGTTCTCCTTCAAGGTGTGGAATTGCTTTTTCCGAACGCAACAGAAAAGAGTTCATTGTTGGGATACCTGAGGTCCTGGATTCTTTTTAGGGAGTGTTTTATAAAATGAAAAGTAATGTAGAGTAGAACAGGATTTATTTTAGTAACAAAAAGAACATTCACTCAGAATATCACATTAAATATAAGTAGAAAAAGAGGGGCACGGTGGCTTAGTGGTTAGCACGTATCACACCTCCAGGGTTGGGGGTTCGACTCCCAACTCCGCCTTGTGTGTGGAGTTTGCATGTTCTCCCCGTGCCTCGGGGGTTTCCTGGTTGATTGGCATCTCTGGAAAAATTGTCCGTAGTGTGTGATTGCGTGAGTGAATGAGAGTGTGTGTGTGTGCCCTGCGATGGGTTGGCACTCCGTCCAGGGTGCATCCTGCCTTGATGCCCAATGACGCCTGAGATAGGCACAGGCTCCCCGTGACCCGAGATAGTTCGGATAAGCGGTAGAAGATGAATGAATATAAGTAGAAAAATTAAAAATTGAAAAATAAATCAATAATGAAATGAATGAACATTTCTGGCATTTAGCAGAGTGACGTACAAAAGTGCTGTGAAGTCTCTATTAATGAATACATTATGTTCATTAGGTTACAGACTTATGATACCATCAGCCTAAAACTCTTTTCAGGGTTTTTTTTAATATACACATAAAACAAACATGGTGTGGGAGAAACTGGTGTGTGAGAACTTAGGCAGGTTCAAAACAAATCATGCAGCTGAAAATAGCCTAAATTCCCATTAGTTAGTGTTTACTCAATAAAATTCATTCATTCATTCATCCATCCATTCATCTTCTACCGCTTATCTGAACTACCTCGGGTCACGGGGAGCCTGTGCCTATCTCAGGCGTCATCGGGCATCAAGGCAGGATACACCCTGGACGGAGTGCCAACCCATCACAGGGCACACACACACTCTCATTCACTCACACAATCACACACTACAGACAATTTTCCAGAGATGCCAATCAACCTACCATGCATGTCTTTGGACGGGGGGAGGAAACCGGAGTACCCGGAGGAAACCCCCGAGGCACGGGGAGAACATGCAAACTCCACACACAAGGTGGAGGCGGGAATCAAACCCCGACCCTGGAGGTGTGAGGCGAACGTGCTAACCACTAAGCCACCGTGCCCCCTCAATAAAATTCAATTCAATTCAATTCAATTCAATTCAAGTTTATTTGTACAGCACTTTTTACCTTTTTTGTCTCAAAGCAGCTTTACCGAAGCTGAACATAGAACAAAAGCTTAATATAAAGAATAATATAAAGATTAATAGTATCCAAAATTCAAGATTAATATTAGATAGATTTAAATGCGTATGTATTTATCCCCAATGAGCAAGTCTGAGGTGATAAAAAAAGCTAAAATTAAAGCTGCAAATATGCCCCAAACTGCGAACTAGTGTATTAAATTCAGTTCTTACTTCATAATAGTGTAGCATAATACGTTTTTTTTTCCATAATTATATTTAATATTTTTACATTATATCTTATATTGTATTTTATTATATTTTTAAAAACTTAAATAATCTAGTTGATATCTATTTGATAATTAATTACTTTATTTATTTATTCTTATATTTTATTCACATGTGCCTTATCTTTATTCTTTTATTTTGTTCTTTTAACTAATATTGGCTATTTTTAGGACACAAACATTTCACTACATGTCGTACTGTGTATGATTGTGTATGTGACAAATACAATTTTAATTTGAATATAGACAATATATGTGTTTTGGGATGCAGAAACAGGGCAATCATAAACAATCGTTCAGATTTAGTTAGATTTGTTCATGTATAGAAAGTTATTTTATAGTTCCCAATGTCTCATTGTTACATACAATACAGAAAAATCATGTATATACCGACAAATCATTATATAATATTTCTCTGCTTTCTGTATGAAGGGAGAAAAGGGAGGAATGGGACCACATGGACCACCAGGGGGCGATGGAGCAAAGGTATTTACTGTTCTTCTATTTCCTGTCTCCTGATTAATGTGGTAAATACAAGTGTCTAAAATCTTTACATGTTTTACAGGGACAGATGGGGTTTGTTGGAGAAATGGGCAAAGACGGTCAAAAAGGAGAGCAGGTGCCATGTTTAATAACATCTAAAATACACCAACTGCAAAATAACCATAATATCTCAAAGTTGTAGAGAGATTAGACATAACATGCCTTGTTTTTAGGGTGATATCGGACCACCGGGGAGAAGAGGGAACCCAGGCCAACCGGGCATGCATGTAAGCTACATCCTGATAATATCTCATGCACATATCTAGCGTACAGTCGCATTGGTTTGAGTTGTATTTCAAGCTCGCACAGAGCTCTCACAGGACAATTCATGATGTGCTAATGAAGTCTGCAAAGCTCTTAGAGAGGAAAATGATCCTCCTTGATCTACTCTCAGCATAATATGACTGTTAATTCTGATCACTTCTGTCATCCACAGGGCCTGTTTGGAGAAAAGGTAAGGTTTGAAAGCATGTTTGAGTTGAGAAATGCATGTATGCATTGTGTACTGTCATTTGTATGGCAGAAATACAAATCTGTTCTGTTTGCAGGGTTTAAAGGGGTTTCCTGGTCTTCCTGGACGTGCAGGAAATACAGGGCTACCTGTGAGTGGAATATTTCTAATCCTATATTAAGGGCTAATCCAGAAATTGACTGAGATTTATAGTATTTAATGTATTGATGCTTCCTGCAGGGACCACCCGGTCCTCCTGGACCCCCTGGATTATCTCTGAAACTCACAATGGCTGAGCTAAAGGCAAGTTCCACAGACAGGATCACATTTCAAGGCTCAGCCATCATGATCATACACCATCCCTGCCTCTGTGTTACTAATATGCATGGTTTATTTTTTCACCCAAATCAGGACCTTATGTACCAATCAGACAGTCCCAACTACCCCCTTATCAGAACACTACTCAACTCTTTACAGCAAGACCTGCGGCTCTTCATAGATCCACCTGATGGCACTAAAGAGCGCCCGGGTACCACCTGCTTGGAGTTGATGATATGCCACCCGAACTACACCAATGGTATAACTGGTACTCGTTCCAGCTTGTATTACTTCACAAATGGGCTCAAATCACATACCAGACACTTTTATATATTCCTAGACCATACTATTTGACTATTCAGTAACTCAGCATTCAGTGTTCCGATGACATTCCAGACACTTGCTTATATTTTTTTCCTTTTTCATGAAGTTGTGACCCAAGAACAGAACCACACATCCTAAAAAGCCTTTCATACAGATAGGGTAAACTTAGCTTGACCACGTTTTCTGAGCTTATAGAGAGAATGGACATAAGATGTATAGCTCTAAGTTATCCATACTAATGTACTCCTTCTAATTATAGTAATTATAGTTTCTATGGTAACCTCTATCACACCGGGACTTGTATGATGGATGTGGCACATGATTTAACTATACTTATACTCTATGCCTATATATATATATATATATAGTTTTAGATCTGGAGAATCAATGAGACATTTTTTAGCATGTATGTAAGGAGTCTCCAGTGCTAGTTTTTAGAGCTTGGTAACAGGGATAAACCTGCAACAGATTTCTCCGGGATGCAGAACTTTGTTGTTTATAAAAAGATAAATCTAAATGTAAATTCAAATATAACTATAAATGGATATTTTTTTTTTAAAGAAAAAAGAAAGTAATAATTAATTTAGTAATTGTTGTGGTATGAGGAATAATTCATTTGGACTACGCTGGAGCAAAAAAGTAACAATGCCTTAACTTTGCTGCATTTCTAATAAGTTATAATTATTTTAATGGGCTTCTGTCATTCAAAATGAATTTTCAGCATTTGATAAACATTGTATAATGGTGTGTTTGGTACAGGAATGTATTATATCGATCCAAACCAAGGCAATCCTGCTGATGCTCTTCTAGTCTACTGCAGCTTTACTTTAGGAGGTCAGACGTGTCTTTCTCCACTCCAGTCACAGGTAAAGCTTACAGCTCATTCCTCTCTCTCAGGTCTTATTTCTAGTCCTAAAAGGTTGCTATGACTTTTTTTTAACACCTCGTGTATTTAGGAAACTAATACGTATCCATGTGCTGCAGGTCCCAGTGAAAGCCTGGCTAAAAGACTCACAGGAGGATTCTTTCACTTGGCTGAGCAGGACAGAACAAGGCTTTCAGGTTTGCTGCACACAAAGCTCAGGGGATCTATTACCTTTTCCAGACTTGTTTTTTTTTATGTTTTGATCTCTTTTATTCTCTGTTTCTGAAGTTTGAGTATACTGAAACCAGCGTGGTGCAGATGAGGTTCCTGCGTCTAAACAGCAAGCAGGTTACACAGAACATTACCTTCTCCTGCGGGCAAGGGAGCAGGCAGGGATCAAGTGAGAGAGAAATCAAATTTCTTGCTGATTCTCGGAGGCAGAGTTTCTTGGGGACGTTCAGAGATTGCGTGGTATGCTTCTTTTCGCATGATTCCAGTCAATATACTTGACCTCCTGCCTTGATATTGCTCATTAATCATAAACTTTTAATTGCAGGCAATAGAGGAGTTGAATTCAAGAGCTCAAGAGTCCGTGTTCCAGTTTGAAACCGAAGACCTGGAGCTTTTGCCTATCAGAGACTTGGCATTGTTTGGCCATAGTGATCTTGCAGAAGACTTTGGATTTACTGTAGGACCTGTGTGTTTCAGCTAGAGACCTCCAGAAGACACGCACACACACACTCACACATACCTTCCCTACAGACTGCTGACTGCTGAGCTGGTGTTAATTGGTCCCTCGCTAAACACAGCCGCATTTGCAAGCAAATGAGAGAAGCATTTCTTCAAGCTCTAGCCATACTGGACGTTGTTGTTTTCCTAACAATGAGAAAAATGAACCAGCTGACACTTTACACTTTCTTTTACCTTTTAGTTTACCAAGCTTGCCTAGTGGCACTGATACTTTGCTGCACACGTTGTTGAAATGAACTGTTTTGTTTTTGTTGTACGGTGTTTACAATGCTCTTTCTTTTAAATCAGCGCTTCTTATTTATATCATGCTCATGTTTTACTACATGTCATCATCCAGGTTTCTTGTCTAGCTATTGATACTGTACATTCACCTGGTTTGCTCAAAGATGCACTCTTATTCCAGGTTGACGCAACTTACGACCAAACGCACTGTGATCTTAGCTGAAGTTTAAGATGTAGGATGGGAGGCTGGCATCCAAATGAAACAAATATATGACACTAATTGTGTGACTGTTGCATTGTAGTGTCACAGCACACAAATAAGGGGGTGAAAATATCGGGTTTACGAATATGAATTATTTCAGACGTGAACACTTGTACGCAGCAAGCAATTTTTCAGAACATGTTAAATTTATTTTGGTGCTGTTGTTTGTCTGATGTGTTTTTATTCAGGTCCATTTTTTTAAATATATAGATATGTTCAAAGATCATAATGTTCAAGATATGTTAATTTATATGCTGGTCATTGAATTGATGACATTATGACAAGATATTTACATATTCAATGCAATGTAATAAACAGTT